>NC_134950.1:98245212-98539968 GCF_965638725.1 Aptenodytes patagonicus | reverse complement strand
TTTCACTGCCACAAACAGTTGCAGAAATTGGGTTGCACGTGCCTATCCATGTGTCTATGTGTTTATGTGCTGAAAGTGCATATTATTGGATCAAGGGTGAGTAACAATTCCACAAGTCTCCACTAGACAGTTGTAACTGTTCATTTCAGATGCAAAAAAAATTATTTCACAAACAAAATACAGAAAAACAAACCTTAAATTCACTTCAATTTCTTTAATGAGGACTTTCACTATGCAGTACCAAAAGATAATAATTTCCTAGATTTATTGTAATCTGTTTCTAAACGCATCAGGTGTTTACTGAGGTTTTGTTTCCTTAAAAGCATTGTGGCTATGCATTCAACATTTGAACTTTGTTCTGCAGTGTTGTAGAATCAACTGACTCGGGGGGGGGGGGGGGGGGGGGAACAAACCAGAAAAACAACAACAATAAGCCAAAAAACCCAACCCAAAACACCACTGAAGTTTTTTCAGGGAAAAAATTTAGAGGTTCATGGGGAATTTTGCTATTCCCCTTAACAAAGCCAAGGTTCTGCCCTGGTGGCCTGCACCTGAATCTAGCATAACACTGCGTTAGGTGGATGCCTTTTCTGGATGTGTTAAAGATCCTGGTGATCTCTCTCACTTTCTTCCTCCTCCGTGCACCTGAATCTACCCTTGACAGTGAATTTTGACGGCATCCCTTTTGAACAGCTTTATATGATTGCTTCCATCCACAGGTTACTTTATTCAAGTGGATTTGCCACAGAGCAGTTGCCCATTAGCAATCTCTTCTGCAGCCTGCTTTAAAATCTGCTTATGGTTATGGCCAGATAAAAGCATGCAAGGTCAGTTTGGTAGAGCGGAGACAAATACTTTAACATAAGGTTTTCTGTTCTGTGCAAGCAGCTAATAAAAGTGCCCACAGGTGTTGAGAATTATCCTTCTCCTGGAGATTTCTTTACAATCTGAACCTAATCTTGGCAAAAGCTTTGGCAAGGATATCTGGCACATTAATTAAATCACTTCCCCTCCCCTACAGGTCTTATGCTGTAACTTTGATTAACCACTTCTGTGCCCAGGAAACTAACTGCTGGATAGGCATTATCAGTTTTGCAGGTGTATAGATGTTAGAGATAACATGGGATTCCTCCTTTATCTGGATGGATGCTTCTTACTGTTTCAACACTACACAGCTTTTCCCCTAGCTACAGCTACAGAGACCCTGCAGGCATGTTATGAGATTTTAGTATTAGGACCTTTTTATTCAACATGTATCTCTGGATAGCCTCTGCTGAGAAGTTTCAGATCCTTAAGGGAGAAATGCCTGACTCCTCCAGAGCTCCCCCTCTATTTAAATGGCTTTTCCTTGCTGCAGTATCACAGCTGTGACACATCAAAGCCAGTAGCTGGTGTGGCAGGACATGCATTCCCAAATCAGCTTCAGTGACGAAAGGCACAAACACAGGTGATTTGCAGTGACAGGTTTCATATCTTATGGTGTCATTTTCATGAATGACTTGGCTAATTAAATTTAATGTGGAACAAGAGCTTGCTTACATTCTGCCAGGCTTAAGATGTTCTTACTCACACCTTACTTACTTAAAGAACAATTCCTACTGTTGAATAAGGGCTGCAGGATTTAGCCCTCTGTTAGCAGTCTTCCATAAACCCTTTGTTTTCCTAACATGTTGAAAACCAAGGCTTAATGGGTTCATGATGACATCAGTTATCAAGATTTGTGTGGTGTTGGCAGATGTTGAATTTTCAGTGGAAAACCATTAAACAGATTTGAGTCAAGGCAAGTTTCACAACATGCACGTATTATACTGGTGGTTACATGTGTTGACTTCAGCTTTATTTATTACAAAGGAAAACAGGCCTGTACTTATACAACAACAGCAATGAGAAATTAATCTTCCCAATAGGAAAATCAGTCTTGTCTTGTTAAAGGTACTCAAAGTTACATACTGAGCATGCTGAGCTTGCAAAAACTATGTCTGCAACTTTCAGGTTTAATAAATCTAAAATTAAATATAAAAAAAAAAAAAATATTTTGGGGTACCTTTATTTTTGGACATCCAGTATAAAGAAGACAAAATTTCAGAAGGTGTTGAATGTGAATTCTTTGACAACTGTTCTTTCTGAAATGTCTCAAGTTGAGCACGTTTATTTTTGTACCTGGTTAGATTTGTCACTTTTGAATGCTGATTGCCCATCAGCTTAGAACACATCAATTCTGTATTAGTTCTAATATTCATCAACATTAAAAAGTTCCTTTTTGTCATATGACTGCAAAGTTTGCCCAGTGGTATTGTCTAGACCAATGATGGTGTCCAGGCCTACATGTTATGTGATATGTGCATAAGAAGCATTGAAACCAAGTACACAGGGAGAAAGGATTTTTCAAATAAAAGCAAGATCCAATATAGCAAAAAAACCCCAACCCCGAAACCCAACAAACCAAAACAACAACAAGAACAGCAACAACAACAACAACAATCAAAGGAGAACGGTTCCGTTTTATATATGTGTGTGTACATATAGTAACTTGAAATGAGATGGTTTCTTCTCTTTTAGTTGCTGCAATGTTTGGTTCATACAATAATTAGGACTTCAGTTTGGAGATGTACTCATGCAGTGCACCAAAACAAAAATGTATTGTGTCTCACTTTCTACTCAACTGTAAATGTATTGAAGACTTTATATTTTCTTGGAAGCAGAACTTCACTCAGTTGTTATGAGTTACTTCAGGTTATGCTTATGCATCAGGAGGCATCTAATCTTGGTCCTTCTTGTTAGAAGCTACCATTAAAGTTGTTCTTATAATGCACCTTTTCCCCCTGTGAAGTTTATTCCGAATCTTTGATTGTCGGTGCTGCTGTCAAGGCATGAAGTTTTCTGAATGCCAAAATTCATTCTGATGGTGACTATAAGGTTTCAAGGGGTAAATCAATTATTTTTAGTCATATGGTGCACTACATACAGAATCATTAGAACAACAAGTGGAGATATTGCACTTCTGTGTGTTTAAAAGTAAATAATTAAACAAGTAAGGAAAAAACCCTTAACATTCTAACTTTCTTATGAAGAAGCAGTTAATTTTATATTGATTTTTTAAGATGGTTTAAGACACTTTGAGGAAACTTTTCTTATGGAATATACAGATTTTTAAGAATTGAAATGCTTTGCAATATCACTTTTATTCAGAAAATCTTAAAAAATAATTTAATATTGAAATATTTCTTTGACATTTTGGGATTCAAACAGACTTTTCATTTTTACCAGCCTTTCACTTTATTTTCTTCCGATTTGTCTTATTTAACATTATAGCTGCACAAAGTAAGATCAACGTATTTTGAACAAGTAGTGGAATTTTCCTTCAGAGGCAACTCCACTCTTTAGGGTTTTGCTCCAGTTTGGAACAGGACCAAATTTTTCTGTCTTGCAATCCTGTGTAAAACAAAACTTTGACTTCAGTGGAGCTCTATTTTTCATCAGGGAAACAAACAAAAAATTCCTTTACAGGGTGCATGCAAAACCATTGTTTCTTCATCAACAGCAACTTTTCCAGTACATGAAACCAATCACCTGATAAAAAGGATAGGGCGGATGATAAGCTTTGAATTAGGACCTCAGTTTTCACCAGCCAAAGAACAAATGATCATCCACAGATGTGAGCGTGCAAAAGAAAAACATTCCCTCTCAAACTTTTCAAGTAAAAAACAAATGATGAAATGTTGGATAATTATGATTTCATGAGTTACGTGATCTCCTAATTATTACAAATGGGTAAATAGAAAGACCCTGATTATTTACACTGCTGACCTGCCCCAGTTTTATGCCATTCATTATAGTCAGTAATGTTTATAGCAAAATTTTTCCTAACAATAACATTTATAATATTTTAATGTGTGTGTATGGAGGGAAATAGCACATGAAAGAATTTCAGTGCAAATAAACCTCGACCGTTTTACATTTGGAACTCCACTGTATTATTTTAGGACCCCAGTCCTCAAAACACTTATGGTGAACTTTATTCACGCAATTCCAATGGGACAACTCATATGTTTAAAGCTAAGTCTTTTCTTAAGGGTTTTCTTGTACCCTTTCTGATCCATCCTTCACTTCCCAACGTGCACGTGCATGGGGTGGGGTAGATATGTCTAAGCAGAGTCCTGAATGCACTGAACTCTCTCTTCGTTCTCTGGAGCACGTCATTTTAATGATATAACTATATAGGGTTTTGTGTACGGATGACTATACAGATGTTTGCACAAGTATTAATTAATTTATTCCATGGGCACCAAGTAATTATCTATTTTGCTGCAAGGGCAATTTGCTGCCATACTAAGCAGAATGCATTCTTTTACCAAACAAAACAAGCATAGCATCATTTTCAGCCATGTGCTGAAATGTGTTATCAGTATTAAAATGTGTTAAGCATGGCATCATTATTCTAAAACCAGCCACAGAGATATAAAATGCACTGTGATACTGCAAACTGAGCACAGTTTGATTGTAGGACACCCGGGTAGAGAGTTTTTGTATTAGAATATACATCGCATCTATAATGTCTTCTTGTCTAAAATGTAATTAGTTTTTTTTATGAACTGGAAAAATATAGTACATAAAGGACTCAGGGGATTTCCATATAGCCACATTTATTCCCACACGTCTTTCCAAATCATAAATGGTTGTCTTCCTTAGAAATGGATTAGGACAAATTGCATTAGGACACGATTGTGAATCTGATTAAGGTGGAACCATGATCAGGTTTTTTCTTTTGGGCAACCATGTTTTCTTATAACAACCAGAAGACAAAAAAGCCCTTGGCAAGATGTTTCAAAGGCCTTTCTCATATGCACATAAAAGCAGTTTTCATGCTAATTCAAAAATTGGTCCA
Source organism: Aptenodytes patagonicus (assembly GCF_965638725.1). NCBI lineage: Eukaryota > Metazoa > Chordata > Aves > Sphenisciformes > Spheniscidae > Aptenodytes > Aptenodytes patagonicus. Next base: position 98,535,083 of record NC_134950.1, on the reverse strand, counting down.
CACCTATAATTTCTTTATATAGCCAAGACAAAGCTTTGGGCAAAATTTTGCAGTAGTATATATTTCAGATACAGACTTGTGGTTTCAGTAAAAGCTCGTAAAAAGGAATTTCCATGCATAATTTCCTTAAGGAGAAGACTCTGAAGGCAAGCTGCAAGAGAGGCGCAAGATCAGGCATTGATTCTAAATCGGTTCAGTGAGAGGAACACTGAGAACAAAACCATCCCCAGTGGAAAACTGATTTAATATACTGAATAAATACCTTTTCAAATGAACACGCTCCTAGAAAGGCCCCAGTCCCTCCTCTTTTTGTGTTAGCATATGACCCAAACCAAGCGCATTGCATGACATTATTTGACATGGAAGGAAACTACCACAGGTATGTCTGTCAATGGGCAGAAGTGCAAACATTTGGAAAAAACAAAACTTGGCAAAAATGGCTGTTGCTTTCTTCCACACTCCCCCCCATCCCCTTTTTTTAAACAGTATTCTCAAGCTCATAAAGCTAAAGGAACTTAATTGCAGCATTGTTATCTTTGTGTTGTAGTCAAACCTGTTGGTACTCTGTTGCTACTCAACAGAAAACCAGACTGGAAGAGGCTGGGAAACCCATCTTCGTTTGCCTCCTTACGGCTCCATTGCATATGAGCATTTTGACCTCTCGAACCAACACGTAGGATTCAGCTGAGAAGTAGGACTCCACTGTGTTAGGAACTGAAAGTCTGTATAAGGAAAGAAGGTCCCTGTCTCCAAGGGCTAGCGTTTGGCATATGAAAATAAAGAGAACACGTGGGTCTAATGAATAAATTCTGGAAGCTCGAGCAGCTCCATAACGTTTGTGCTTAGTATAGTAAGTATCAGTGATATTATACTGCTCGAGTAACTGCAGCCATCTGCTTTATTACTAGCCTTGCTGGGTTTTACAATTTTTTTCCAGTTTAGACCAAGATTCAGTGATGTTTATTTTAAATTGTTTGTGTTTGACCTGATATTAGCATTGTTTTGGCAAATATAAGTAAGAATCTGAATTCTTCATGTGTCTCACACAGGCAGAGACCAGGCAAAATAAGAATAGATCTGAACTGTGATCCAAATTTCAGGGTGTACCCATCTGAGCTAGATTTTTCCTGAGGCTGGAAAACATCTAGTTATCTCTTGTCTGTTGTTGGCAACTCACTCTGGTTTCATCCAGAAGCTGAGGGCCTGACACAAATGTGGTTGGAAGCTTGAGCTAGTGACCCAGCAAGTGAATCCCCACCATTTTTCCAGGCTGACAATCCTTGGGTACCCCTCCAGACTTTGCAAGTTTATATAAACTGAGTGTCTGAAAGCGTTATGAATCAGTAACGTTAGTTTATAGCCCAGTTTCCATAAGTAATAATGACCAAACAAATGCAAAAGCTTTTTTTGTCTTTTTCTTCCCCTGGCATTTCCAAATGGATTTGCTCACACCTGGGACTGTCAACACATCTAGAGGAAGATCCCATTCAGAGGGACTGAAGACCAGCGGTGGTGAGGCACATTTCTGGATTTCTTGGCCAAGCTGGGACTCAGTTCTGAAATATAAGCATGCATGTTCTCCCTTGGACACTTCAAAGTAGAAGTTCAGCTACATTTCACAACAGTAATTTTCAGCTGAAACAGGGAAGGTTCATGAAACCTACCCTCGTGTTCCCCAAACCTTCTCTTTTACAATACCCTTTACAAGACAACATCTTGGCCCATGCCAATACAGTCATGGCTTGCTGTAGAGTTCAGGTCTTACTAAAATTGTTAGAAAACACAAAGTAAAAAATAATTATAGTGAATTGGGAAATAATCGTGTTAATCGGAAATAAAACAAGCTAAAGGGGGAGAAAGAAAAGGTTAGCCAAAACTGTCACATGAAGTTTTCTTATCTATTGGAATTTGTCTCAGGTTTGTTTATCCAGTTTTTATATATATAAAAAGAGAGTGAGCAAGAGAGAGATGTACATACACACACATATATGTATATAAAGAAGAAAATGTTAAGATCAGAAATCCAAAATCTAAAACTAAATTATTGCAGGATGTAAGAGACAGACTCTCTTTGGTAAATTCATGAGCTGGATAATCTATCTGTAATAGCAGCTTATTATTTTCAGAAAATTTAGTCCTCTCTTTCTCAGTAATAATTAATCTTTTCAGTGTAAATTTTATTACTTTTTAGATGCTTAAACATTTCTGTGAAAAGTAGAGCTGGCTGGGAAGTCAGATGTTGAAAAATTCCTATGAAAACAATTTCTTTATATGTATTTAAAAGTATATCCAGAGATTTTCAGAATCTTCCCAGCTTACAAGCTAACTGAGATAGGGGAAAATGGGGAAAAATTTTACTTTGTGTTTGTTCCATTTATTTTTCATGACCATTTTAACTTTTATTTTAAATTTACAATGAAGCATTTCAATAGAATCGGGCTTTTTTTTTTTTTTAAATGGAATTTTTGTCTAAAATGTCAAATGAAAAAATTTCAATTACGTGTCATGTAAACAGTGTTCATATTTGATTTTCGCACAGATTCTCTGCTTGGAATGGTCCTTTGAGAATTAAATAGTTCATACGATCAGAGTGGTTATCTAAATCATGCAGTTTTCTTATTTTCTCTGATTGGGTAAGGTTTTATAAACTGCTTTCACTTCTGCCTGAAGTAAGGCTTATTTGTGTCACAAAATTATTTTCATTTCATGAATGAATTAATCTCAGCTCCAGACATAAAAATTCACTCTCTTGACACTGTGCTCACATTATTATCTGTGAGAAGTAACAAAGATGAAGCAAAAATCGATATTTCTTAAAAGTGTCATGTTTGAGTATTTTCGTTGTTCATTCACTGGTACCTTGCAGCTTGGCCATTCCTGCAAATCTGTTCTTTAATTTCTCTACAAAAGTGGCAAATCAGTCACCAGAAGGTCCTGCAATTCAAAGTATGTACAGAGAGTGATTGGAAAACCTGACTCCTGGTTGTAATTATTCATGTGATTTACCTGCAGTCATGTCACTTTTATGGCACTTAAAGATATGCTATATCTATTTATTCAGCTAATTGTCCCAATCAATTTCTGTGACAAATGTACTTAAATCCAATAGGGTTGGGTGCTAGATTCTTAGCTAGCTTAAAGCTTTATGGAGTTATGTCAGATGGAAAATCTGGCCAAGGAGTAGGTAGAAATGGAACAGACCAGGATGATCCTTGGGACCTTTTTTCACTTTATATTATTCTGGTTATATTCCAAATAATTTCTAGTGAAGAGAAGTATCAGAAAGACTAACAGAGTCATAGAATAATTCAGGCTAGAGGGGACCTGGGGAGGTCATACAGACCAACTTCCACATACAGCTCCAGCCCTTGGCCCATCCAAATGGCCTTCAGCAAGACGCTCTCCAGTTTGACCCTGTCTTTCTTGTACTGAAGGGCCAAAAAGTAGACACAGTAAGAGACCTGCTTTTTCAAGGTCGTTAGTCGCCATCTCTGACAACTACAGTAACATACAGATATTTTGGTTAGGTTTGTTTCATAGTACTGACTTCAGGCTTTCTGAACTTTTTGCCATTAGAAAAATTTCCTAAGTTTTCTCTGATTTCTAGCTAAACATCAATAATTCATAACATTGGAGAGCTCTTTCTCTGTAGATATGTATTTGTATAAACATATATAGTTGCCATATCCCCCCTAGATACTCCATACACGCACAATCCCACCTATTTGAGTCAAAGAGATCACGGGTGTCACTGAGGAAGACATAACTCTGTTAAAGGAGGCTGCGAAGAATGTCTTGGAACAAGTTAATTAGGGTAGCAGTTTCTCTCCTGCTCCAAATGAGTGATGGGTATGGCCTGTCTGACCAGATATACAAGCCAATACCCAAGTTAATGAATGCGCCAGCCACCATTCCCTTTTGCTGCCAGGTCAACCTCACTGCTAAGGAATTCTTACACTCTCCTCTCAGCATCTCAGGCTCTAAATTAATTTTGTGGCAATGTCTAATTGAGTATCTGTGCAACGGTGGATCTAGTACATCCATTGAAATTGGGAGTAGACCAAGAGAAAATGTCTCAGAAAGAAAACTGAGGTCCTGAAAGAAAAGCCTCGGATATAAACTTTGAAAGTGACTGGGAAGAAATCATTCTGCTAAATGACTGAGTGAAGGCCAATCACAACTATGTATTAAATATAAGTGTGTGTATACATGTATATGCCTATATGTGCGTGCACACATAAAATTTGATTTTTTCTTCGGTATTTCAGCAGTTTGTTTCAAAAAAACACAGAAATGTAGATTATCAAGTACACTTTATTTAATTGTCTTGCAATTACAAAGTTATATATCTTAAAACTTAAAGATAAGTCACTAATGTGGGCCAGGCTGATAATATGATTAAGTACAAGAATTTAACTGAAGTGGTTCACATAATGTCTTAGAGCTATAAATTGTTAGAAGCAGTGGAGTTTTCTGACAATACTGTTGTGGAATAATTATGGGATTAAAAAGCTAGAATAAGGTTATTTCAAAACCGGTGTAAGGTAATGTGAGCCAGAACTCTCAAAGTCCCTTAATAGGTGTTCTTAACTCAGTATTAATACTTTATTTAACATAACGTGCTGTGCACTTTTTAAATTGTTAGCTTGGATGATTTATGTTGCTCTTGCATCCAAACAAGAATTAATGTCCTTATCCTATTTGACTGGAATTGTTAAGCACTTTTGTTCTCAGACTTGTATCAGAATGATAACAAAAACATAAAATCAGCAAGCTTTTTAATGAACATGGGGTTAATTTGAAGTGCCCTGATTTACAGATATTAGAGTAATGCTCTCTTTCAAGTATTTACTGAGGTGTTAGAAAGTTTGTGTTCCCATTCAGCTCAAACAGTTAGTGTACTGCAGTTTCTTTGTTTCCAAAATATTAGAAAGTGGCAGTTAAGAAAGCTATTGGAGCCAAGTCCCTTTTTTTTTTTTTTTACAAACAATGATATCTTTCATTATGTTTTGAGGGAATCTGAAGGGAATGCCACAGCTAATTTGTCTGATCCTATTCAGATCTTGGTTTTGCAGGTTTCTGTTGTTTTCCAGGTGTTGCCTTTTCTTCCCCTCCCTCCCCCCCACCGATAGTTTAGCTTACTTTTATGTATTTCGTACCTACATCACAGTTTACTCATCTGCTTATATTACTTTTATTGGCTAATCTTGGTACAACTGGATTTTGCTAGCGTAAAAGGCAATCAGTGCAAGCACAGTGACTGACAGTTGCTTGTCAGTATTTCACTAACAGTTATGCAATATTATGTTCACCTATACAGAAGACTTTCAATCCACTTCATTTTGGTTTAACTACTGGAACAAATGCATGCACTTTCCTTTTTTCTGGTTATTGTCCCTGTGTAGGTTTTGCTGATAAGAGCAGCGGACACAATTGTCCGCTGTCCTGCTGCTGGCAGTTAGATCTGTTCAAAGGAACTAAAGAATAGGTTCATCAGAAGTTTGTTACCATTTTCAATTTTTATGAGCAAACCTTCTGTCCAGAATTTTAAGAAAAGCTAAGCTGTTTTTATGATCTGGCATGTAAAGCAAGGGATATTTTCACCTTGGCATAGTTTTGACTTAATGGAACATCTATTAAGAGCATTTAAGTGATGACATGCTTACATATATTCTTAAAAAAGAAAGAAGAGGAGAAGAAATGTTAGCCGGTGAAAGCTTCATGTGCACACAACTGAAAGGAGGAAGATGGAAATGAAAGTTCAAGCCATGGCAATGAGAAATGACATATCCTATGGGCACAGTAAAATGTAGAGCACATACATGGAAAAAATCAGTGAGAACCATAAGACGGCATCACTGAAATTGTCCCGAGATAAAAATTAAAGAATATCTAAGGCTGGTGGGATGAACACCAACAGAGTTTTCAATGTCTTTCCAAGCCCTGTTAGAGCACTTTGGCTTCCCGTGCTCTGCCAGACTTGCCTGATTATTCACCAGGATGTGGTTTCTGATGACTGTGAAGGTTGATAACCCACACCAGTCTGAACTCAAGCAGGAGAGAGACTGGTGAAGATAAAGAGGAAGTATGCAGTGTATCTGAATCTCCAACAATAACTAATTTGACAGATTAGCGAGGCTTTGGTCTGTTCATATTTATAGTCAGGTGTAGTCCTTCCTTGCTGAATTGATTCTTTCAGTCATAAAGTATGTACTATTTATTTAACACTGCAGCAGAGTAAGATTGCAATTACTAATTTAACCTGAATATCTGGATTTGAGAGGATGTTTCTTATAAATCAATGCAAGTTGCTAGCAAATGTACAAAGCGCTTTATATATAAAGCATATGTATAAAGCATATTAGTTCAGTCCCTCCAAGTATGAAGGTCTTTTCAGTGGTTGTCTCCTTACTTCTTCTGCCTCACACCATTCCTGAATAGCTAACCCCGCCATTTCAGAGCCGAGAAATAAGGGAGAGATGAAACACCCCCTTTTCAGTTTTGTGTCCTTCAGTTGTTAAATGCATCATTTAATATGCATGGGAAGAAATTAATTTGGAAAAAGATCTGATATATCAGAATTACTGTATCTCCCACTGACTTCACCTGGATGACTTAGCTGTCTCAAACTGGGCTTTCAAAACTCTGGCAGTCCATAAAGGCTTTCTATAAAACCCGAAGTTTTGTGGGGAAGTCCTGGAACAAGCTAACAAATCATGCCATATATATGTTACATCAATGAGCTCTGAAGCCCTGAAAGGGTCAAGATGCAGAGATTCCATAAAGTCCATTCACACACTTACTTCTGCTATTGGTGGTACATGCAAAAGAGTCAGATACTTGGGAGATGAGAAGTAGAATGAAAGCCTGAGGAAATAGCATCCATTTCTGAAAACGTTACAATGAGTGACTTTGCCAAGGTCGTGCAGGAAATGGGAGTCAGACTGTATAAATCCAAAGTTTTCAGTCATGCTAGCCTTCCAAAAGCAGCCCTTTCTTTTCTTTTCTTTCAGCTGGCACTGCCACAAACCACATTTATATTCTAGATGTTGTCCAAAAGAAAAGAGAAATGAATTTTCAAGTTTTCTTTCTGTTGCATCGTCTGTTTATCACACACAATGTTGTTGCACATAATGCCAGGATGTAAAATGATTCAGGGGCTAATGTCTTCAGTCATAATGTGGGAAAACAGAGAAGCAGTTGGAGAGTAATTTCTCACACTGTTCTGCCATGGCAGTTCTTTCTGCTATGATTTAAGAAACTACAGGCAGTGGAAAAGGTTCCCTTTGAAAGTGTTTTAAATGTCAAATATAAGATTCATTTCTATACTGCTTTAATCCAAATGCCAGAGTTCTGAGCTAAGCTATCAATCTGACCAGAACTTCATGAGCTTTGACTATCCAAACAGCTATCTCTTGAACTGGAAGTCCTGCTAACACCAATGGATCCTATCAGCATATTTTTTAGGAAAAGATGACCTTCATTTCTTTGTGATCATGTGCTATGGCATCCTTAGGCTAGTTTACTAGGGCTGTTTGTGAGGGAGCCTTGGGTGCACAGCAGCTGCATCATGCCTGGGTGTTATACACCAGAACAATGGGCTGGAAGCCAAGGCTGTGGGAGGGAAGAAAACTCTGGAATTACTCAGGCGGTGGGAGAAAATCAGTAGGGCCAGGGATACTTGCTATAGAGATGCTAAGTCTAGACCTGATCACTGCCCTCATCAGATATAGCCTCTGCCACAGGGACCCTGGAGCTGACTCTGGTGCCTTATCATCTGCTGATGCTCTGCTTGAAAAGAGCAAGTCTCTGAGAAAACGGTTCAGCTCTACCTGTGAGGATGGATCTGTTATTGAACAGTCTCTGTTCAATCGTTGCAAAGGAATATGTACCTCCTTCTGTGCTGAAAAATATATGCCCTCCTTCAGCTCAAAGTATGACTATTCCCAGCTTTTAGCCAGGAGGTCCTAGTTTCCCTTTTGATACTAGATCTTTTCCTCCAGGAAAAATTTACAGTCTTCTCCCATTTTTCGTCATATTTTTCAGTCCTTTAATTTTGTGATTCCTCTCTTAAAATTTTCAGATGATCTGCCCTATCCTTTAAGTATGGACATCAAAGTATATTTCAGTAGCAGTTTTCTCATTACCAGATGTAGAGGTAATATGACCTGTTTCCTTTTCCAGGATATTGTCCTGTCTGTGCCGTCAAGTTAGTGCAGTTAGCCACTGCAGTACACTAAGATCCCCCTCCCCAAGGTGTTCAGCGTCCTTTCTTCTGAGCTGCTGTTTTCCATCTCACATAAGGGCTACCTTCTTTGATAGGAATTTCCTGAAAGCTGTTCCTGTGAATTTTTGGACCTACTCAGAATTATTTCTTGCCAGATAGATGATCTTGTACTTCTTAGATTTCAATGGAGTGGAAACTTCAACAAGAGGACAATACCTTTGTGATCTGTGAGTAGTCCTGAAGCAAACAGCTCAACAGCATGATGTGGCTTGACCACAAAAATTGCTGTCTAATGCTTAATTCTACTAAAACTTAAGGGCTGTCCAACAGGAGAGGCCATGTTTTCTACTGTAAAATAGAAAGATCTCAAATCATTGGAAAGGCTGTCCAGACAAGCAGGGATCATTTACCTGAATTTTTTTTTTTTTTAAAACCAAAAATCTACCTGACCTTATGATTTACCTAAATCACAGTGAGTAGATTATGGTTAGTCAGCCAGTCTCCTTCCAGGAAGGGCTGCTCACTAGTTTTCTGCTGCAGGAAGGCAATTATATTCTGCGGGAACAAGATTTTGAATCATCAGAGTGGCAATGGTAAGGAAATATCTTCTACCACATCTCACTGCACCAGTTGGTCTCAATGCCTTTACAGTGTCTTCTGTTTCTTAGTACCATCTTCTAACATGAATGTCCAGGTATGATTGTTTCCAGAAATACTGCCAGATAACGGTTATTTCCTAAGGCTACATTTGTTAGAGCAGACTGTGTAAAGCAAGCATAGACATTTGTTTCGGAAGTGACCTCGGTAGTGCTCACCTGCTCCCATTTACTTCCCAGACATGTTCTGTCTCCCAGTTGGTACAGCACTGCTCACTCTGGGCCCACAAAGGTATTGCATGCATCTCCCCACCTCCAGCTACAGCTGCTGGTGGTAATGAGTACTTGGGATACCAGCTCTAACTATCTTGCCCATCAACCCAATACTTCTTGTAGTTGGTATGAGTATTATTTCCACGCAGGCCAATTTGTTTCAGGTAAGCCAAGCTAAACAGCTTGGCTTAGTTTAGGTACTGGTTAATCAAAACTGAGGTGAGTCACTCAGACTGAAATTACATTGTCCACACATGGGCCTTGCCTTACTTAAATTAAAATATTTTAAAACCAAACTAGGGAAGTTAAAGTAGCTACAGTTTAAAATAGGGTCTACAGAGACTTCCATCCAAATACTAAGGAGGATCTCTTTTTGCAGAAGACAGTGGGACCAGAAGACCAAACACTCTAGGCAGGAGCAGATGTGCTTTGTATTAACCTGTGGAGGTAAAGTGAAAGAACCTTTGTTTTTCTTGAACAGGACTATGCACGTACAACTATCTATAAAAAGCAGTCACACTCTTGGACAACTAATACCATAGGTATTTGCTATTTTTCTCTAGTGAAATCAAATAAAAAAATAATTAAAGGTTCCCATAATCTTCAAGTTTTTTTAATAAGCAAACAAAAAGCCTGTGCAAAAGTTCTACATAGGCATGGTTAAAAGAGGAAGGGAGGGATCAGTTTATTGCACAAGCTGTTTGAAGTTTTATTTTGACCACAGTTAAATTCAAAGAACCAATCACTGAATTTTATGCAGCAGCTTTTCTTCATGGGAAATGTGTCATCCTTGAAAATTAGGATGTGAAATACTGATCCTGTAAAATAACCCTGAACAATTCAGATGACTCCAGGAAGGTCAAATATTCATCCTGAGCAGCTACATTCATATTATAATGTCTCCAGAGCACAATTCAAGATTAGGCATTTGTTAAAGTTCTTAATTTTTGCCGATTTAGGTTTAGCACCTGGTTTTGGAAGGGAGTGTAATGCAAAGACTGATTTTTATGTGGGTTTTGGAGTAGGAGCAGGAGATCTGGGAGTTGTTTTCTTTTTGTTGTCCATGTTATTTTTGAATCAACGTTGATAAAAGTGAACAGAGAGCTTACAGAGATCTGCATTCATATTATCTTGCTACTGTGCATGATCCCTTATAGATGTGTTTAACCTGGTATGAAACAAAAACACTAGCAATGCAAAGACTGTCATTGTCGAGCAAGTACAATAGTACATTTATGCTGCGCTAAGATTTTTCTACTATCCTAGCTATCTAGTTTGAAAAGGTTTTTTTCTTTTCTTTTTCCTTTTCTTTTTTTTCCCCTCTTTAAGCAGGCAGTTCTGTAAAACTAAATACTAAGTGTACTTCTTTGCTGCTGGCAGACGTGCCCTGTGTGACTCAACGTTCAATTCTTGTGGTCAACAGCAATTAAGACTTGAAGCATGTGAACTCTGGCAAGATGCACAAGTTTAATTTTTTTTGTTGGTTTGTCTTAATATGTAGTTTAAATGCAATGTGATATTTGGAGAGCTAGCACATCCTCTGGGAAATCCATTCAAATAGTAAGCACAGCCATGCCTAAAACATGATTTTTGGAAAAGAGATGATCCTATTCACGCCTTTGGGAAGGAAAAGAAACAATCAGAAATAGATGATTTTTTAGCAGATAAATTCTCCTATCAATCAAAAGCTAAACGAAATATAATGGGAGGGTTAAGGGACCCTACCTTGTTGATTTTACTCACATAAATAGTTCCATTGAGTTGGGTGAATATACTATGTCTAAATGGGCTCATCGCAGGGCGTGAAGTTGTTAGATGGTCTTATCAGAAAGCAGTGTAATCTTTGGCAATGGTAGGAGTCCAAATTTCCTTTCTAACAGACAGGCTAATCAGTAGCAATTAAGAGACAAAGTAGCAGACTAATAAAGTACACTTGTTACCAGTTGTCATCTTAGTGATCAATTCACACCTCCACGACAATAACATCGACCCTTCAAGTGCTCTAATGACCCTGAATCCCTAGAGTGACAGGAGGATTAGGGCAAAGATAATGTGCTGGGAAGGTGCTAATGAAGTGGTGGGATTACAAGATGAGCTTCATCTTTGATAGACAGCAAAAGGGAATATTCCGTCCCACTCCAGCGATGAGGTTCACATGGGTAAAGTCTCACTGACTTCCACATCCAGTCAGGATCAGGACCTTAATTTAATTAATCAGGGCTTTCCATTTCTTAGTTAAATCTGAAACACGCAACTATGGCAACTGAGTTTCCTGAAAGTAGCAGATATTTCTTAGGTAATTAAGTTTACTCTCCTATGTTGTTTTTTATCTTCTCTCTGCAAGTTGTATTTTGCAGACACTGATTGCTTCTGTCATTTTAACTTTGTGCAATTAGTTTTAGAGATATTTAATTTTTTGAGTAGAATGTTCATAACTGCTTTCCCGTGCACTGATTGTTTTAAGAAATGAGAAATTGAGTACGTAATTAGAATATAATGTCATACGTTCAGTAACAAAATGGTGTCATCTTCTTGCTCAGCATTAAAAGCGTGTGTATATATATATTTATGGACAGATACCGTATGGCAGTAGCATTTTGAGGTGCTAATAGAGAAATGGTGTTCTTGTAGATGTTGTTGAATATGCATATTTTAAAATGTCCAATGTGTTTACCATATAATCAAAACAATCTGGTTCATTAAGTGCCTTCTATCTCCTGTTAAATTACACTTGAACTATATCTGTAACCCATTTCAAAAGAATATGTCAATATTAAAGAGGGGGGAAGGGGTAACAGGCCACTTCTGGTATTTTAAGCCCCGGTCTTCATTAGATGTTACTCTGCTGCTTCATTGTAGCTAATTAACTTGTATATTGAAAACCCTCTAGAATGATTTGATACAGGGAGATGTGGGAATACATCGTGCTGGGATTAGCACACTTATATTGCTGTAGCTGTGTCCCTGCTGTTTGGGTGCTGGGGGAGGTAACCATTTACAAATTTAGCTGTATTAGGTTCATTTTTAAGTGGTATAAATTGTACCAATAGCAATTTCAACAAAATCTGCTTTACTTCAGTGGGAGATGTACAGATAGATAATTTGCTGCTGCACACAAAAGTGCCAGAGTCTGCCCTGAAACATTAGTCTTGAGAAGCTTTATCTGTTTTTCTTATTCTGTGATTCTGAGAAGTAAAAAAAAAACCCAACAAAAACCAGTAGAGGCTTCAAAATACTGACATCAGAAAGTTGGATTTTGAAACAAGATATTGTAACTTCTTTGATCATCAAAATGAAATTTTAAATACATCTGTGTTGTCCCCTCTGCTCCTCTCAAGATTTTGAATTTCCTGGTTTCTAGCTTTATAGTTAAGCACTCAAATAGCTAGGTGAGCATGCTGCACAAATTTTTCCTTTTGCATGCTTTATACAATAGAGTACTATTTATAAGTCTGTAAAATATTGCACATGTGCTAATTAATTAACTCTTCATAGAAAGCTTAGATGTCTGTGGAAAATTGGCTCTCAAGACTGAGGCTCAGAACTTTTTTTTTTTCCCTAATTTTAGGAGTAAAAATGAAAATTTATTATAATACAGAGCACAGGTGTGAACTTCCAAATGCTGAATTCAAGCCAAAGAACACGGCTCAGGCATTTCTAGGAGAAAAGTCACGAGTGACATGTTTCAGCACCAGTAGTACCTCCATGGAGTAGCATGAACTTGAACCAGGAATGAATGACATTTTCTAGCTTGTCATTAAACACATCTTGTCATTAACACATTCTTAAAAATAAAAATAAAAAAAGCATTTCTGTTCCAGACCTTAACCTTAGCTTGTAATATTAATTTTGAGGCAGTTGCTGTGACGTGTCGTTTCTCTACACCTCGGGAAAGAAATGGAGCCACAAGACCTGTTTTGTACAAGCTGCAAAAGAGGTTTTGGCGAGAATTGACTTTTTGTCATTGCTAGCCAGGGTTGGAAGAGAGCTGATGGTCTAGTCTAGCAGATGAAGGCAACACCTCCCTGCCAATTCCAATCCACATATCAACGCACCCTATGAGGGGTAAATCCTGAACTGCAGGTGTTTACTGTGGGCTTTTTGCCTTTGGTTTGTACAAAGATGAGATCAGATCCTATCACTTCTGCAAGGCTGTTGAGTTCAGCACATCCCGAATGTGAGAGGGGCAGCAAGTAAAGGTGAATATGCAATAACAATCTTTATTGCAGGAAAGTGGTCTGAATTTGATGTTCAGTATCCATAAACGTGAACCCTGTCATTTTCTGTTACAGACCAGGTTTTGATCTTTCCGTATGGTTGCAGTACATTGGGGTAGAGGCACTTTTATTTCACTTTGATATAGCAAGGGGAGCCACTTTCGGAACAATACGTGCAGTCAGTCTTTTATTTATTATTTCCTTTTGTGCTCACCAGATTGCCCACTCAAAATGGAAGAGCACGAACGCTGTTGCCTCCTCGGTCACCTTGCTGTGAAGTTGTAATGTAGCAAATGGCTAATGTATGCATACACGCGGGGACTGTTTTAACCCACATTTCACACCGCCGTAATCGATTCATTGGTTTCGAAGAACAAAACAAAAACAGCAGCCCTTGTCCAGCTGCAGCAGGCAAGAGCGAGGACATATGCCGGTGTGAAAGAGGGGGTAGGCAGGAGACCCCTGCCCAAAACGTCAAGAACAAAGGGAGCACAATCGCCTTGGCAAGGCGTGGGATGACTTAAATACCCTATTGTATGAAATATGAATGGGTCGGCATTGTGAACGGCGGCGTGGGGGGCTCCTCTGCGTCGCTGATTAGCCACATGATTACCCAGATTACACGGGGAAATGGCTAAGGTAAATAAGGCCGGCCTTCTGCCACCTCCTCCCCTGGGCCGGGAGCGGGCTGCCCCGGCCCCTTCCCTGCTGCCGGGAGCTGAAAGGGAAGGGGGTGGAGGGGAAGGGGAGCGAAGCCATGAGCCCTGTGTTAACAAAAATAAGGATTTCAAGGGCAACAGTGTGAAAACCTCTTTCTGGTCAAGTGATGTATGGGTATTGTTCCCTGTTACCACACAATGTGGAAGTAAATTGCTTGGCCAAAACCAGATCTCGTATCCTCTCCTTTTTCTCTCTGTCCTCCCAGGTTAAGGGAGACCTATTGGGTGATGATCACAAAGAGTGTGGTAGGCGCAGTCTGTGTCCTGCAGTCTTCTCTCCCCTCTGTAATCTTGCGCACGGATTAGTTCTCCCCTCCCTCCCCACCATGCAGCTCTTAAGGCCGTGGGGTAACACTGTGAAAACTGTGTTTATCCAGCCTAGGGCAGCTCAACAGAGTAAGGAGAGATTATTTCCTTATGCTGGAGTCTTAAGGCACATATAGTCAGCTGTGATCCAAAATAAACTCATGTCTATATTATGGAAGGTCAGGCTGGAGAGATCGCACTGCCAGCTGCCTCAGAGTTTTCAGTCTTAAAAATGTCTCCATTCGCTATGCCTAGAAAATCAGTGGTAAACTGAACCGCAGTGCTGACACTGCCAAAGTCTCAGCTTCTGTAGGATGGTCTCAAAAGAAGCCGTATCAGAAGTGATCAGCAATGCATGTGAACGTGTTCACAGTATGAAATGTATAATGTGAAATGCATATACATATATTACACATATAGACTTAAGGTGTCTCAAAAGTGAAGACATTTTTGTCTCAGAGAAGCTGTATCTTATTCTAGCTTTTCAGTTGAAAAGGCTTCTAATGTTTGTACGTCTTGTAGCATCTTTTACAACCCCAACCTCCAGCTCTTTTATCCTGCGGAGAGTTAAATTGGAGGTACTGTGTGATGTCCCACCTCATTGCAACGGTACTGTCGGTGCCTGAACTAGGATGCAGCATTCTTGCAGGGAGGAGCCCTTACGCCAGGAGCTCTTTGACGCAAGTGATGTGCTCAGCTGCAAGGCACTCAAAAACAGCTGGGCTCCCAAAGGAGACTACAGCTCCCTGGGTGTTTTTAGGAAGATTTTGGTGCCTAAAGTTGCAGTTGCTCAGAAAGTATTTAAGTGGGTTAAACTGAGACCTGGTTCTCCCTGGAACAGAAAAGAATCAGTTTGAGACAATAACTGGAAACATGGTTTTGAAACGAGGGGAAAGGGGCAGTCTGACTCTTGCGAATTTCTTTCTTTTTAGTTTCAGGTGACCTACTAACAAAATTCAGCACAAGTTTATGAATAGTTTGGCTTGGCCCAAATTTGCATTCTTCCCTAAATAAAATATTCAGCTGAAACTTTTTGCCCAAGACTAACTTGGACTACTACGTTGAGATTATCAGTTAACGGCAAAACAGATTAAGAAACAGGCTAGCGAATGAGAATGGTAAACTCATTAGTATTCCATGGATTTTTATTCATAAATATTCAAATAGTGGTCTAGTTATGAAAATATTCACAAGTCTTAAGAGATCACAGAGAAAAAGGTGTAGCTTTCACTTTTGGTTTGATAAACAGTTGGAAGTAAAAAATGTACTCCATATACAGTCTCACTGCTACAGAGAGCAAACAATTGAAGTGGGAAAAAAAACAACAAAAAACAAACCCAAAGGAAAAAGACACTCAGCAGAACTTTTTAAAAAAAATTAAGTGAAGACCCATTGCTTTTAGCAGTTTATATTTTAAGTCTTTACACTTCTAAATGGTGGAGAAACCCCCCAAAATATAATCTCACAAAATTTATTTCCTAATCACCAGATGGAGTGCTTATTGTAGTTTGTCTAAGGTTTCTGGTGGAAGTGAGCTCCTTGCCCTTTCTTTGCTGTGAGTACTGATATCAGAGTCCCAACCAATTTGGCTAATCGCATTATTTTATAATCTACACTTCTCAGATTTTTCACTTCGTGCCCTAATCTGCTAACCATTGCCACTTTGTCTAGTTATATGGTAATTGCATTTCACCCAGGGTTGGATGCCTGCCCCTGCTGAAGGAATCTCTGGGTTTGTATCTGTGTATGTGTTTTGTACAGAAGGCACAACCTCTCGGATAAGCTTGTGCTTTTCTAATACCATATTCATTACATTTTTGATTTGAAAAGACATCTTGAATGTACTGAACTTTATTGATGGTTTCTGGTGAAGTAAAATGAAAAGTCTCTGGTTTACAGTCATTCTTTATTTGAATGCAATTTTCTTCTTTCTGCATAGCTATCTCCATTTGCAATCTAAGGATGTCTAGAGCTTTGTGTATGGGCACTTCTTGTTACTTTTATCAAACTAAATCAGAATAGTTCAGTGGAATAGAATGGTTTGTACAAGCTGTATATTGTCTAAAAGTGGTACAGTCTGTCATTGCACTCTCAATTTTCCATTTGTTTTTATATAGTGAAATTTTGCATGCAATTCTGGTTTAACATATAATTCCATTGGTTATCTGAACAGCTGCAATGTTATTGGAAATAAAAGCTCAGTTCAGATCTTTCTCTTGTCTTAAAATCCAATTCTCTACAGTATTGTTTCGAGTGTTTGACGTGCTTGCGTGCTCAGGAAGTGCCTGGCGAGCCACCCGTACATATGTAGTACGCCAAATAAAAGGAGAGAAGCTTCCTAGGCAGGTTTCTTCCCACTGACCTGTTTGTTGTTTAGCAGATGCAGAGGAGGAGTATATCGATTGAGCAGCGAGAAGGAAGGATGAATTGATTTGATAGTGAAGTGATGCATTTTTTGCTGAAAGGGGGATTTTTCTGATGGGGAAGGAACAAATTGACTTATTGGTTAACTGAAGAAGAGAATTGACTGGGAGAGGCAGTGAGAATTTGATAAACGTTAACTGCAGGAAAGAAGGGTTTTTCAAATATATGCACAAATACTTATTTCTTTCCTCATTTGTCTGCCTCTTACTTAATGTGTAATGAAGATGGGTGGCTTCACTTTGACTCTTTTTGGCACGCTGCTCATTCCTTGGTCTTCTGCAAGATGGGTAGGTTGGTCTTTGTGTGAAACTTTTTCTCTTTTTAAATATGACTGGAAATGTTCCCGCATTAAAGTCTGCAAAAGTTTGTTGCTGCTTTTTTTTCCTAAAGCTGTGCCTTGCACTTCAGTTTACTGAGTCTGCCAGTAAATGTTCTTTGCCACTAGCTGTGATTGCCTAATCCAGGCCTAGATTTTAATGCATGTTAGGCACCTAACTCCCACTGAAAGCAATATGAATTAATACTTTTTTTCCTTTAAATAATCTTCCAGATTTCACTAGGCAATTTTTTGTATCGGTAGGACCAGAATTGCTTCCATAAGTACGGTCATTGTTCCTTAACCCTTTGGAGAAGGGACCGTGATTTGTTCTGTTTGGCTGGCGCAACAGCGGTCTCACCTGTAGCGGGGGCTTCTAAGTGCTACAGTAATAAAAAAATAATTAAAACAGTAAAAGTGACACCAACAACAGTAATACTAGTAGTAATAAATAGTTACATATTGGTGCCACATAAATATTAATTACTCCAATGCTTAATTTAATTTCTAATTAATTTAAAATTAATTTCCTGATTTCTGTCTGGATGAGGTTGCCATAATCTTCATGTGGCACCTTTAGGAGACCAGAAGTGTTTTCATTCCCATTTTACAGAAAGGGCATAGAAGGCCTCTAAATACTGTCTTCTGAGGACTCTAACTCTTAGAGCGACCTCAAGGAAGTTTCTGTCCTCTCCTTGGGAAAACTGTTTTTAATGGGGTTAGGGAAGGATCCTATTCAGACAATTTTCCGTGTTGTGGGATGGCAAATGGCAGAGTCCCCAGGGATCAGTGTGGTTATTGGAGCTCAGTGTTGTAATGTTACAGTAATTTCCCTCTTGCAGTGACAACACCCTGGGGACTGTGGGGAAACTGAATGCTATGGACTGCTTTGACTTGCGAAGAAGCTGTGTCTGTCCCTTCCTCCCCTTGTACCCTTCCAGTCTGCTCAGACGTGCCACGGCCTTATTTTTGTCACAGTTAGGTAACATTGAGCTGCATTTACAGCAGGGATATTGTAGGACTGAGCTCTGTGAAGAAATAATATTAGAATTTTTAAACTCCCAAGGGGAGGAGAAGGACCTTTAGTTAGCAAATAATAGGCTTAGCCCATAAACTGCTCATTTAAAAAAAAAAAATAAAAAAAAAATGCCATGCATCAGGAAGGAAATGGGTAAGGAAAAAGTCTTCAAATAATTTACACATAAGAAAGAATTCTTGGGTGTGGATGGAGGGTTGCATTATTTTGAAATGCATTTAGTATTTTAAAAATATAGGAACAGCTTTGCTTGAAGTCACTTGTCCCAGGCAGTTACGCTTACACCTGTATGTTGTTGAAGCAACACGAGAGGTAGGTGAGTTGGGGAAAGGTATTTAGGGAAGTTTGTGCAGCTGGAAAAGATCTTTAAATTTGAATTCTTAATGGAAAACTTATGAACGCACCAGAGCTGAACAAATATTTCAGTGTGAATAATTTATATGACAATGCTACTAATAATAGCAGGCTGCTGCAATTCTACGATACGGCTAGCACAGTTTGGCTGACAGAGGAGGAGAGGTGTCACTGTCATATGATAGCCCTCGCTCTGTCTTGCGCTGCCTGGGATTTCACCTTGGACCGAGCCAATCCATCATTCTGCTAAAGAAAAAATAACAGCTGGGTTTCTCCATAAAACAAAAGAGTGTGATTGAAGGATATTTTTCTCCATTTTCCTCCCTAATAACTTACAAGTTTTCCCTTGTAGAAAGTGGAACCTTAGAAAGTTTCTTCCAAAATCAAAAGCTTGCTCACAGATTGACTGTTAAATGTGCTCTGTGCGTTTGTCAGGGATGCTCTAAGTGATACTGAAGCTGACAGAATACAAGCAGGAGCTGACAGCTTCACTCCAGTTACAGCTGATTAAAGGCTGCAGGGGCCTGGGGGCCCCATCTCGAAAAGAGGACCACTGCAAATTCACCAGAGCACTTCCAGACTGCATGTTTTACATCGGCTGGCACGGAGTGCTCTAAGTATCACACTCGGTAATCAACTTCTGCCTCCAATTTTGGAGTGTTTGATAACAGATACAGACAAGAAGTTAAAAATGCAAATGAGAATTTCCTTACATTATGTATGTACATTACATTATGTATGACAAGCGGCAGTGTAAAATGTAAGCATTGCATATGTTAAACTTCAGTGTATGTTTTAGAGCCATTTGTGGCTCTAAAGCATGACTCAAAGCTTGAGGTTGGGTCCTCTGCCAGCCTTCTCCCCATTTCCACACCAAAGGCGTACATTGAGCCCTTGCAGGCCGAGTATGCTGGCTGTTCAGTTTGGGAGCTCTTCCCTAGGCTCTGTAGCCAAGGCGTTCAAGCATAGCTAGGGATCCAGTGTGACCTAACCAGAATCATAAAAAAAAAAAATCTCGGTATCAAAGAGTGTTTGGCACTGCCTGGAAACAAGACAGAGAGCACATCTCCTGCTTTTCTGAATGTTCTAATTTATAACTTCCAACTGCTAGCAAGTATGCGGTGCTTGTGTATGCTGTCTATACCTTGTGCCTTAGCCTATGCTGAGTGAACATCTAATTGGAGAAATCTTTTCCTCTCTGTTCTGTCCCAGGTCAATTTTACATGGCGGGTGTTTTTTCGTTCCTTCACTAATGCAAAGAGAACATCCCAAACAAATATCCCCTCCCAAACATGGATAATAAAATATCACTTTTTTTTTTTTTTTTTAAGTGTTACTAAAATCATTAGAGAATTTTCCTTGCATTATTTCTACCAGGAGCTTTCTATTAAGCAAAACAACCACATTTCCCCCTTCTGCCCTAAATTTCAGTCTTGCTTTATTAGCACCAGAGGCCAGATTCTCAAAACTGCTGATTAAAAAAATCCATGCAATCTTTAGAACACTTTGGCAAGGTACTTTTTTAAAACACTGGAAAATAAATTACAGCTTGTGGCTTAAAAATCAGAACTGCAGGCACAAAATATAGTAAGTCAAGTAATAGACATTTGTTAGCTTTTTTTTTTTTACATTAATCCATTAATATATTTTTAGAATTGCTAAATATTTAAAGCTCCAGATTGAGAGCTATTTTTAGGGTGATTTCTTTGCTTAAGTTGAGCTCAGGTAATGCTTTTGATCTCCATTTTCATTCACCTAACTGGAAATTAGTTTTTCAAAGGTGGATATTTCTTGAGAAGACGACCCACATGATGTGCCTCCAAATAAAAGGAATTCAAAAAGCGTATCTGTCCTGATAGCTTAGTGATGGGAAGTTGTTTATAATTAATTTAGACAAACTGTTCAACAGTGTACCAGTATATCAACAGAACCTTTTCATAGTCTGAGTCCTCTTGTGTTGATTTTTAAAAGGCAGCCAGTAACACCTGGGGGCTTTTAAACTGCAGAACTGAAGGAATTTGCCGATTTCCTCCTACTGAGCAACAAGAACCCTATATAGGCATATTTCAGTAGGTATGTATGTGGATGTATGTATGTGTCTGCATATATATTTTTACATACATACACTTATTTAAGTATATATACACATGTATAAGTTCATGTATATAGAAAATATATACCATGAATACAAACATGCACACACATATGTACAGTACCCTTGCCTCCTTGTCTCCCAGTCTTCTTTGAGACTGTCTTTATTTGTTTTAAATCACTTTTTGGCTCGATTAAAGCTCTGATGGAGCCATTAAATTCTTCCTCTGATGGTATTTCAGACTTATTTTCAATTAAAGACAATACAAACAAAAAAAGCAATAACAGGCAAATATAAATGCCGTTACTGGATTACTTGATTTTTTTTTTTTTAAAAACACAAAATCAGAAACATAAATTAGAATCTACACGTTAAAAATGTGCCCACTTAAAAAGGACACACTGATGTTTTGACTAGGATTTGACTTGCAAAAAAAAGTGAGTGCAGTGTGTGTATGTGAGGGAGACTGGAAAAGAGAGAGCTTAGGAAAAGCAAATGTGCTCTGCAGAAGTAGTTCAGTTTGCATAATTTATTTTAAATATGGATCATCTCTGGTGAGTGAGTGCTCCCTCCCTCACCCCGCCCCCCCCCTTTTTCTTTTAAAAATAGGAATTTCTGTGCTGCTTGTGTTCCAATATTCCAGTTCAAACAGGGTGCCTGGCAGTAGCTCAGCACCTGTGTAGTTGACTACTTACTGCTGACGAGCCTTGCTTGCCGGTAATCTAGATTTATGGTAAGTCTACCCTTTCCCTTCATCTACAAGGTCCGGGGACATTCGGGTAGCCAATCTGCCCTTAAATATGTCTCTGAGGAAATGGTGCTAATTAGTATTGGAATTTACAGCCTTCCATTTTATTGACTTGTCCTACTTTCTTCGATAATTAACTAATGAGTAAAGTAATGAGCTATGTTAGTCAGTCATGATGTTCAATTAAACAGCAAATCAATTATTGAAAATAGTTTTGGACAGCGCTCGTGTCGTCATGGGGAGTGTGTGTGTGTGTGTGCACACGCGTGTTTTGAATGCATGCCCTAGATGTGGCAGCGTCCCTCCCTGGAGGGTACCTGGCTGCAGGGGGGGCCGCATGATCGCAGCCAAACCCGATCAGCGGTCCCTCTTGCCCACGTTGTCCACCCTCTGCTGAGCTCCCCTAAATAGCGCCCTGACGCTGCGCCTTCCCAAGGTGAGCTTCTTTGCAGGGCGTCCCAAAAGCCTGAGAAAGACCAGATTGCCATAAAATAGAGAGTGCTTTTCGTGATGGGGAGGTCGGCAGAGGGATGTCACAAAGCAGGCGTGCCCGTTCACTGCTGTGACCCCTCTGCCTCTTTTCTTGCCGCATGAGACCTTTTCTACTGGTGAGCAGGGCGACCTGTCCCAGAGCTTGGCGTTAGGGCAGCAGGGACTAATACACAAATATTAGTCCTCAAAGCTCTACCTCTCTTCTGGCCACAGCAATACCCAGGAGCAACAGAGAGGATGGCAAGGAGTTAAGGATTTTTTTTCCCCTGAGGGCTTTTCATACCAGCCTGAGCAGCGATTGGCCATGGGAAGAGGCTTCCAGGACCATCATGTCACGAGTCCCCTGCACCGTTCCCACACGGTGGGGTGGCACCAAACCTGGGGGGGCACCGCACATACACTCCTGTGCGGCCACTGGCAGGTCGGGTTGTGGTTTGCCGGGGCAAAGCAGTGACTCTGGGCCTGGCCTCAGTCCGTACAAGCACAGGTGGCTTCATCTGGCATGGGCCAAGCAAAGATCTTTTTTGTCAGGATGGGAAATGGACATTTATTTATCTCCCTAATGTTGTGAGTGCAATTTTGCCTAGGAAATGTGAAGGGCAGTTTCAGCAAAGAAAACTGTAGCGCTTATCATCATTCAGTAACTTGCCAGGTCTTCAGGTTTAATTATTCTTTCGTTTGAACTTTTCAGCCTTCCTTCAGGTCTTTTGCTTCATCCTGTCTGCTGCATTAGCTGATAGCACTTCCACGCCTGCTGCCCATAACTTTGCCTGCTTTCAAGCTCACCCTCCTACTGACGCCCAGCTTGTTGCGTTTGCAGTTACTTTTAGTTTTGCTTTCGGTGTTAGAACATACCGCAGCATTATTCCCACATACAGCAAGCAAACCTGTCCTGAAAATTCAACAGTCCGGGAACAACTTTTACTGTCCTACGCTTTATCTGTATAAATAAGAAGTTTTGACTTGCCCTGTCAAAAGACCACTTTGTTGTGGGCAGCAGCAGCTTTTAGAGATGAAAGTAATATTGCATTAAGCAGTTTCGTGGTTTTAAAAAGCAATAAAATGTAAAGGTTATTAGATGGAAAATTTAGGTTGGGCTTAAAATTTAAACCTAACATTATCAGATACGCTGAAGCAGAAATAACACTCCTAAAGCCCTGCTGTGCTCTCTCGCAGTTCTGTTTGAGTAGCAAAGTGGCACAAATAGTGCCATGACATGCTCATAGGCTCTGTAGTCATACAAATGTGCCCTATAATTATTTGTTATTAATAACAGTCATCATATGATGATTTTTTTTTTCCCCCAAAGGTAGTGAGCATGCAGAAACCTCCCCCCCCTTCCAAATTCAGAAGGAAAAGCAGGCCAGTGAGCAAGGTGCCTAAATGCAGAGAGGAGACTGAATACGTTGGCCTTAACCATCCACTTGAATCGCAATTCATTAGAGAAACAACAAGCCAAAACAAATCAAAGACAGTTCAAAAAAGGCAACATAAAGTTTTCATTTCCAAACAGTTTTAATTCACTGTTTGTGCTCTTTACTGAGAATATGCAAGGAACACAAACATTCCCATATGAATTAAATTACAATTTACATATGAATTACATTAGAAATATGAGCTACACTAAAGAGATAATTAGTGCTGTCCTGGGTTATGTGAGCGCAAACAAAATTAAATAAGAACAATTTCAAAGCCAAGTTTTGCTTTGCCTCTTCAACTAAGCTGGTTTAATCAGTGATAATGACTGAAATAAATCCACTACATATAAAACAACGCACAACATATCATACTGTGTGAAATGCCATTACTAAGTCCCATGCCTTGGTAAATCACGCAGTCAAACAGGAGTGCAATGTCACCGATATGATGCTACAGAAAATTTGCCACTGCTGGGTGCCCAGCGCTGACGGTGGTGGTCCCTGAGGCTTGCAAGGAAGCAGGACCCACTACAGACTAGCGTCGCTGCGCTGCTCCAGCGAGAGTAATGGGGGGGGGGGGGCTGTGAGAGTGTGTGTCAGGGGCTTTTTAAACCTTACATATGAATGAGAAAGAGCTGCCACAGAAAAAACCGCCAGTGCTAGCAGAGAGCAATGAGAGGGAGGGGAGCTGGAGAAGCCGGGGGGGGGGGTGAGGGGGGGAAGGAGAAAGTGAGAAAGATAAAAATACCAAGCAGAAGCAGACTACCTGTGCATCAGTGCCTCAGCCCCTAAATAGAGCTATGGTTTATGACTACCTTGCCTAATGAGCTAAACTCTGGTGACCATAAAACTGAAATATAATTATGACATTAAAGATGCCTATATTTGAACTTAATTATTAATTAATTTAATGAGAGAATAGGAGGTTGTAAAATTGCTAATTAAACGGCTCTGTAAAACTGCAGACGGCAGAGGATTTACCAAATGATGAATCCCACAACAGTATTTGAGCTATATCAATATTCTATTAATATACAGTATGCCAGAGGTACTGGCTAGTGCACTACTCACAGTTAAGCCGATGTGACAGGCATACAGAGTGAAAGAAAATGAAGGACATAAAATTCTAGATGACAGCAACCTTGAAGACGATCTCTGCCCCCACCTCTGTGGCAGTTTCTGAAATCAGTTAAATAAACTCAGAAATGCAGGATAAAAATCAATCTTACCATCGCAAATGTGAATAAATTGGCTTGAAGCAAACGACCCACCTATGGTCTTAGGCACCGTGGTGTTGTGTCGCTCTCCGCTTGCGTGCGGGAATGGTCAGAGCTAATCTGGACTTAAGTGCAACAGAACGGGAGGGATGCAGCGTGCGTGTGTGTGTGGTGTGTGTGCGCGTGTGCCCGCCTGCATGTGAAAGAGAAGCTGAGCGAGAGCAAAAAATAACTGTCCCCGTGTGATTAGTGAAATTAAACTCAAGTGAACCTTCAGGGGCTGAATGCGAACCTATGGGGGAAAATTTTAGAGATTCCCACACTGCATTATCAGCATGCGAGGAATTTTGCTGTAACGTTTGAATGGCAATGCCATTTGGATGACATTCATTTAAAAATATAGAGGAGGAGTGCAGGAAAATGTTTTCTTTTAGCATTGAGCCTAATTCAAGGAACGTCAAAAGAAAATGCATGGGGTGTCTCAACCTGCATGTCTCTCAATGTCAGTCATGACTTAATTACTGGGATAAAAGCAAAAGGAAAAATTTAAGTATCCCTTTGTAGTTTTGTAGGAAACAATGAAATACCACTGGGCAGTGTAACAGAAAAATACCAGCAACACCAGGTTAAATGTATGAGATATGTTTTAATATTTGCACAAATCCTTAGAACTGTTGCTTTTTATATCTGCCATGTGGCATAGCTTTTCCTTCACACGTTTTTTTAAATGCCCTGTTGACAGCCGCAAGAAGCAATCTGACAAGAAAGATCAAAGATACGATATCAAGAAAATAGGGTGGAAGGAGACTCACCCCCCACTCTAAGGAAAACAATACAGTCATTACAGTAACATCTCCCACTTCTGGAAAATGGATGGAGGATCTTGAGGCTAAGGATAGGAGTTGTAATTTATGAAGCAGATCATCTTGAGTGCCATCACGTGGCATGTACAGGACAACCAGGTGATCAGGCCCAGTCAGCATGGGTTTATGAAAGGCAGGTCCTGCTTGACTCACCTTCTATGACAAGGTGACCCGCTTAGTGGATGAGGGAAAGGCTGTGGATGTTGTCTACCTAGGCTTTAGTAAAGCCTTTGAGGCCGTTTCCCGCATTCTCCTGGAGAAACTGGCTGCTCATGGCTTGGATGGGCATACTCTTCACTGGGTAAAAAACTGGCTGGGTGGCCAGGCCCAAAGAGCTGTGGTGAATGGAGTTAAATCCAGTTGGCGGCCAGTCACAAGTGGTGTTCCCCAGGGCTCAGTACTGGGGCCAGTTCTGTTTAATATCTTTATCAATGATCTGGATGAGGGGATCGAGTGGCCCCTCAGTAAGTTTGCAGACAACACCAAGTTGGGCGGGAGTGTTGATCTGCTTGAGGGTAGGAAAGCTCTGCAGAGGGATCTGGACAGGCTGGATTGATGGGCCAAAGCCAACTGTATGAGGTTCAACAAGGCCAAGTGCCGGGTCCTGCTCTTGGGTCACAACAACCCCATGCAACGCTGCAGGCTTGGGGAAGAGTGGCTGGAAAGCTGCCTGGCGGAAAAGGACCTGGGGGTATTGGTCAACAGCTGGCAGTGTGCCCAGGTGGCCAAGAAGGCCAATGGCATCCTGGCCTGTATCAGAAATAGTGTGGCCAGCAGGAGTAGGGAAGTGATCGTGCCCCTGTACTCGGCACTGGTGAGGCCGCACCTCGAATACTGTGTTCAGTTTTGGGTCCCTCACTACAAGAAAGACATGGAGGTGCTGGAGCGTGTCCAAAGAAGAGCAGCGAAGCTGGTGAAGGGTCTAGAGCACAAGTCTTATGAGGAGCAGCGGAGGGGGCTGGGGTGGTTTAGTCTGGAGAAAAGGAGGCTGAGGGGAGACCTTATCGCTCTCTACAACTACCTGAAAGGAGGTTGTAGCAAGGTGGGTGTCGGTCTCTTCTCCCAAGTAACTAGCGATAGGACAAGAGGAAATGGCCTCAAGTTGCACCGGGGAGGTTTAGATTGAATGTTAGGAAAAATTTCTTCACCGAAAGGGTTGTCAAGCATTAGAACAGGCTGCCCAGGGAAGTGGTTGAGTCACCATCCCTGGAGGTATTCAAAAGACATATAGATGTAGCGCTTAGGGCCATGGTTTAGTGGTGGACTTGGCAGTGCTAGGTGTCGTGGTTTAACCTCAGTCAGCAACTGAGCACCACACAGCCGCTCGCTCACTCCCCCCCAGCCCTGGTGGGATGGGGGAGAGAATTGGAAGAGTAAAAGTGAGAAAAACTCGTGGGTTGAGATAAAAACAGTTTAATAACTGAAATAAAATAATAATAATAATGTAATAATAATAATAATGATAATACACAAAGCAACTGATGCACAGTGCAATTGCTCACCACCCGCCGACCGATGCCCAGCCAGTCCCCGAGCAGCGGCCCCCCCGGCCAGCTTTCCCCAGTTTATGTACTGAGCATGATGTCACATGGTATGGAATGTCCCTTTGGCCAGTTTGGCTGTGCCCCCTCCCAGCTTCTTGTGCACCTCCAGCCTTCTCAGTCGGTAGAGCATGGGAAACTAAAAAGCCCTTGGCTAGTGTAAGCACTGCTTAGCAACAACTAAAACATCAGTGTGTTATCAACTTTGTTCTCATCCTAAATCCAAAACACAGCACTGTACCAGCTACTAGGAAGGAAATTAACTCTATCCCTGCCGAAACCAAGACACTAGGTTAACGGTTGGACTTGATGATCTTAAAGGTCTTTTCCAACCTAAATGATTCTATGTTTCTATTCTGTGATTCTATGATTCCCAAGTCTTTTGTGACTTTTGAAAAAATTACAAAAACTTTTTGTACCTGAGTTTTTGCTTTCTAAGCTAGGAAAAAGAGCAGTTTATTGCCACTTATCATTCATGTTTCAGATCACTAAATGGAAACTTGCAAATAATTTCTGAGAAAGTGATCTCTAGAAGTCGCTTTTTATTGACTGGTTTGGGACAAGACTTTAGAAAGTGTCACTACTTGCTTTGTTTTGGTTTTTAATGTCCATCTTGGGACATACAAACAAGGTAATCTTAAGGAGCTGTGCCCTTCACATGATGGCCTTGTTTACCTTATCTCAAATACTAATACAGTTCGCAGTCTCTTGATACCCAGAAACCTCACTGGTGGGTTTTGTATGAGAATCTGCAGCTAAAAGAGCTGCTGCTTTAAAAAAATCTTGATCCCAATTTAGAAAACTACTCTGGCTGGTTTCTATCTTATAATATGTGCAATTAATAAATATGAAAGCTTCTATGCATTTATTATCATTATATCATGCCCTGCAGTTTTATAGATCCAATTTCTCAAAAAGTGACTTTTACCAGAAATAAAACCAGACAGATTTCTTCTATTGTGCGACCAGCTATCGAGCCTGCCCCTTGACTGGAGGCTTTTGTGAGATCTGAACCATGTTTCACTCACTCAGGTTTCAATCCCAGCAAGACAGACAGTGAGTTAAGAGTTGGAACAGGTGGGTTTCTAGTAGAAAGGAAATGCCAGATGACTCATCATCACCACGTTGCAGGTTACATGTTTAGAGCATCAAAGAAATGGCCTCTTTATCTTCCCCAGAGCTACCACATGGTGAACTTTATTACTGGTAGGTCGCACTCCTTGCTAGAGAAATTCAACCTGCAGCACAGTGGCTGGCTTGAAACAGAAGAGAAAGAGGGGCAGGAAATCTGAGGATGCTCTTATCTCCAAATTTACCTTGATGCAGCCATTGCTGGCAGCTCCCTATGAGAAAGAAATATTTGAGATATTGGTGAGAGTTATTGTCAAACCAAAAGCCTATTGCTTGTTTTCTGTGATACTTACTGCCATCCAGTTATGAGGAGATCCTGGGCAGGGATGGGCAGGGACCTCCTTGTTGCAGAGTGTGAGAGGCCCAGCCGACAGCTCTGAACCTGAAGTTCATGGTCATCTTCATAAGACTGGTCACTGCAGACCCTGGGAGAAAATGATTTTGCCATCTTGCTCTGCTCTGAGGGCAGGAGGCTGATCACCGTCGCCTGACAGTGATCATAGGGGTTAGCGGGGCAAGCGTCTCTCTGGGTACCAGCAGCCGTGGTAGCAGTGCTGCTCCCAGCCTTGTGTCACGTATCACCCCAAAGTGGTTCACAAACTAGTAGCAGCAACTTGGCTAGCATTTATGTACATCACAGTTTGCAAACCTCCGGGGTTGCACATTCCTTAAACATTATGGGTAAAATCCAGCTGTGGCCCAGAGCTAAACCATACAGTTGACAGTTGACAGGGGTACCTCTCAAGGTTGATTACCAGGAGAGAGCTCCAAAGTAAGAACAGGCGTGATTAACTACTATTGGTATTGCAGGCGTGTGCCAGGGTCTCACTGCAATACATGTGAAAAGTGTGTACAAACCCAAAGCTTTCATTGATTTTATTTAATTTCTGAGGATTTAAATTGTTTGTTTTTAATTGTGACTTAAATCATCAAGGAGGTTAACTTGGTTTAAGTTATCTGTTATCTTGTTTGCATCTGTCCTTTTTTTTTCCCCTTTAGAAAGCTTTCCTTTTTTCTGTTGGTTTTTAAGCTGTAAAATATGTGTTAAATACATCCTTCAAAGGAAGCTGCATAAAGTTAATGTATTTGTCGCTGATCAGAAGGATACATTATATCTTTGTGCATTTAATTGGTTGGTTTTTTAGTTTAATATAATTTAACTTATCTTCTTCCTTTTTTACTTTCATGTAATGTTAGAATATGGCGAGTGCTGTACCTCCACTTCATTAGGTGAATACTATTTTTTTCTTTGGTATTTGTGTTAAACCCTATTTATATAGAACTCACAACATCTTTACAACTGCAGGAAAAAAATAACTTTAAAATAGTTCTCACTAAGTAAATAAATCTATCTTAAACTTGATGGATGTGCAGAAGGGAAAAATATATTTACTTGAACAGTTTTTTTTCATTTAAAACAAGTATATTAAAGAAGTCGAGTAATGGCGTAGTTAAACCAACGGTTTCTTTTCATAATGTCCATCAAGGCCTTCAAAATGGTAGAGCTCAACCTTTTAAGTCTACTATATACATCATAATTGAAAGACAAAAAAAAGCTCTTTACATTTTTCTAACTTGCAATTAGTTCCTAATGTTGATTGAAGTATACATCGATTGGAACTAACTGAATACTTTGAAACAAAGAAAAAAATTTGTTTATTCCTGAAAACAAAATTTCCATGGGCAAAAATTCCGTAAACTTTAGTTTATAGTTCTTTACTAGTGATTCCACAAGATCAGTGTTCTGACTTGTTTCTAAAACCTCAGAGTAAGACTAGCACTTCTTAAAATCATGTGGCATTGCAAAGCTAAAAAGATAGAGAAAAGACAAGGCCCAGTTGAGAAAAACATAAGTTTCTTTTTAACACTTAAAGTCTGCAGATTTGAAAGTCTGTGAAAATGGAGGTTTACTGAATTTATCAAAAAACAACTGAATTTGCATTAGTTGCTATTATTGCAATCTTTCTTTAAATTAAAAGAAATTATACAGAAGATAAGAAATATATGGATTCAACTTTTCCCTCTCAGGAAAACATGCCAAGGATTACATTTGGTTTGAAATCTGAAAGCTAAAAGGTGTTCTCCCAGGTATATGCATTATCAGTATGGCAAAAGTTTGAATTGGAATTAAATTAACAACTCTATTGTTCCACAAGGTGAAAATAATCAAGCTAGCTCCACAAACTAACTGAAGTAGGTTAGCAGTCGTGAAATATATAAATATTTTTGAACACACAGGCATCAAGTAGATCTGTGCAGCATTGAGATGTTATTTTTGACAGATGGCTTATGATTACAGGGTATTGGGAGAAGGACAGAGGTCTGTTTATTTTTTGTTAGTTTTTCACGAGGTCACAAGTTCTTCTGGAAGAAAGATAAAGGAGACAACTTTGGGGTCTGTGGTCTAGAGTAAGCTCATGCCTACTTTTTATTTTGCCACTGGTTCTCACCTTTGCTTTAATCTCTTTACTCGCTGTTTATTTATGAATAGCCTGTAAACTTTTCCATACCCCAAATTAGATAATTATCATAAACCCTCCCCCAAATGCAAGTGTGTAGAGGACAGCAAACGGATTTCAGCTGCTGAAGCAAGCTGCCATGACCTCTGTGGATATTTTGCTGCAGGGAATTACACAGCCTTTCAGATGATGTCATGAGGAAGGTTGAAGCCTGGCAACCCTTCATGCTTGGCATGTGCTTGAAAAATCTAGCTGGATACTTTTCTTTTGTTCCAAATCACAAACCAGGCAAGCATCATAAACAAGAATGAGTCAGTCTTTCTGCTCCCAAACTCCAAATGTGTTAATCTTTTCCTTACCCTGTCAGTTTTGATTTAATTCTGGAGGAAAAGGAAGGTAAGAAAGCAGCCTGACTGAGGTTGACTGCACTCTCCCACAAACCTAAAGAACCAAGGTCTAACCTCTCCTTGTGTTTTCTAGCAGTCTTGGCCACGCACGAAGCAGATCAGCTTTTGCTCTAGTGTTCAGAAATGGTTGTCCCACAAACCCTGGGTGCCCGGCAAGCTGCTCCACGTCATGCTTCTGCTGCATTAGCATGCTTTGACTACTGTTTGTCCAACCGAGGGAAGGCATCAGGAATAAAATCATTCTACAGGCAACCCAGGATGACTCTTTAGCCTACTCCCCCCCCCCCCCCCCTTCCCCATGGTTGTTAATTGTGTTATGCTTGAATGCAAAACTTGTTACAAACCCAGTTGGTCAGAAGAGTGTTTAAAAACTGTTCTAAATACAGTTCCTGTCCTAGATTTCAACGGGAATATTCATATAGTTAAAACTACGTGCCTGTTTAAGTGCTAGACTGCATTTATAGGCAAATTTTAGCCTTTAACCCCACCTTAATCTTTTGGGGTTTTTTCCTTTTGTTTTGTGGAATTAGATAATTCTTTTTTGTTGTATAAAATGCTTCCATTTTATATTAAAGGCTTACAGAGAAAGCCACAGCCATGCATGACAAACATGCTAAAAAAACCCTAATAAAAAGAAACAGCAGTATAAAAACAATATTGAAAGATGTAAATCCTAGCTCTAAAAAAATTTAAATAATCTAAATATAGCAAAGGTACCTTACCTACATGCACGTACAGTTTGAGGCAATGTTTTCTTCTGAAAGAGAAATCTGACTGTAGACTATATGACATAATTTAAGTAAATATTGCCTGGAAAAATAACAACTGTCTGTTTTCAGCAGATCCACTTGAGAAACTAAGGGTAAAAAGAAAAAGGTTAGCAAAGCATCTCAGAAGTGCAGGTATGATAGCATTAAAAAAAAAAATCTCTGAAGAATTAAAGGAAGGGATCATAATGCCACCATTTTTCTTATATGTAGAGATGGCTTGAAGGAGGAGAGGAAGGTAAAGGCACACGTCTTCTGTGAAAGGCTTCTAATGCCTGGGATATGATTGATTCATCTGTGGCTTCAGCTTTGTGGGTGTGAGAGAAGTCATAAAAACTGGGAGATAAGTCACTCTGCATTCTGGGATGAGGAGGGGGAAACCCCAAAATTCTTGAGTTCCTACCATTAGCAACAGAAGAGATGCCTGACATAGTAAATCAGTTTGGAAGGATTAAATAACAATTTGGTCTTTGCATTATGAAAAGTAAGATCCCATCTGGTATGAGTTTGCTTCTTGTTTACAAATGCCTTAGTTTGAATGAAGAATAGAAAAAAGAGTTATTGCTCATTCCCTCAAGCAAATGGGAAATCCAGCTGATGATGGTCCTCCATCATAGGCAGGTCAGCAGAATGTCATTTATAGATGACCATGGATGTCTCCTCAGGTAGGTCCATGGATGTACATGCACTTGGCCGTGCCTAAGCTTTTCTGGTGACATGAACTCCCTTCAAACATATCTCATTTCCTTTTGATGCATCCTGTCACAGTAACGTGGTCTATCACTGCATCACCAAATTATATTAGGACACATGACAACAGCCACCCAACTGGATGACCTCACTCTTGCCCTACTTTGATCTAGTTCAATCATTTCTGGTGACTCAGGTGTATAAAACAATTCCCAGGAGATGGCTGAAAAAAACTGCTGATCACATGGGTTGCATATGCTTTTGGGAATACCAACTGCAGTGAACAACTGGGCAGCACAAGTTTAAGTTACACAAAGGATTTAAGACATACATAAGAAAATATATTTCCTAAGACCGTACCAACCCTAACCGCAAGTTTAAAGGCTTTTTTTTTCCATGCTGTCTTCCTAAGGGGTCAAATTTGAAAACGCAACCCACAAACAAAACATTAAAGATAATAATGGGTCAATCTAACGTACTGCTTGTTGTAATCAAGAAGGAAAGCTACATGTATACACATGATGAACAAACATAAATACTGTAATTATAGCAATGCTAACACAGATTCTCCTGCTCCACCTATGTACCTGTGATGTCAATACATTTACACACACATTACACTCATATGAATGAGAGCAAAATTTATTCTATTAAGACAAAGGAGATAATGAATGAGTACTATCAGTTTCATATTTGGGTGTCTCTTATTTAAGCCACCTTTGGGAGTAGTTTAAGAGCAGAGGGTCTGATTCTTATTTACACTACTAACATAGCAATGTAAAATAAACTTAAACAAGGGTGTAAATTACATTTAATCTGCCCAGCCTGATACAAAAGGGACAGTAGTATAAATGAGAAACTGTCCCAGAAGCTCTCCCTCTGCAAATTGATTAATAGATCAACGTTAGCTGCAATCTAGTTATCCTCTAAACAAAAATGACTTACTGTTGTAATAGAATGGAAGTTTCTTTTAAACTGCTTGACTTGAACACAAGGAAAAACAGTACATGTATATTTACTTTTCTCTGTTTTTTTCCATTTATATCAGTTGATCTAATGAGAGGCATTGCCTTTCTCAACATGCCTTCCTTCTCTTCTGTCTCTTTACACCAGCACGGCAACAGGAACATTCTACCATAAAAGTATGTGTTACATTTCAAAAATGCAGCAGGAGAGAAAAATTTAAAATTCATTTTTCCTTCCCTTCTCTCCTTGTGCTCCTCAAGCTCTTTTGTATTGCCACTTTTTTCTGCTCTGCTTATAGTGAGGTTTATTTCTGCTCCAGCAATGCATTTTAGACGCGGGTGGATCACAGTTATGTGTTAAATCATGAACAAAACCAATCTCTCTCCCTCTCCCTCTCCCCCCCTTTCTTGTTGTCTGTCCTTTTTAGTTAAACGTAGCTTCTAGGTTAATGATTCATTCTTCTAAAAGGCTGCTGTGCCTACCAGATTATACTGTAAAATCTGTCATTCTGTTTATGTTTAAAAATACAAGATTAAAGCAGTGGTCATGCTGAGGGAAATGGTTCTCACACGTAACAAGAAAGGATCAATCCACGTCTGCTGAATCCAGGCTGTTTTAGCAGAGGCTGCCGTTTTGGTGTGCTGCCAGACCCCAAAGAAATACGTGTGAGCTTTGAAACTTGGTAGCCATTCTTGCACTGAGCACAGCAAGGACCTAAAATAGGGCTTATCACACACTAATGTACCTTTGAAAGTTACAGCAGCCTAACTGTCTGTAAATTGCAGGGAAAGCACTTGAGAAATAAATTATTCAGTCCTATCGGGAAGTGAAAATGTGAAAAATTTTATTACAAAGTAGTCTGTATGGTACCTTTAAAAATATTTGGGGCTAGGAATTTGCAACTGGTACCATGGAATCGATATCCAGGTCATAGATAGCCAAATTATCAGTGGCACTAATGCTTTTTTTTTATAGTATTGTGCATTAGCATAAAGACAAATCAGAGCCAACCTTAGTATATTCTTTTTGTTACTACAGTGTGACTTACTCACCAGATCAAATAGGTTGATCCATAAAAACTAGTTGGGTATGTAACGCCAGCCAGATATTAGATTTGAGACTTGTATACACTTGAAAATTTACAAAAATAGCTCATTTGAAATAATTGCTCTGGAACAGCTATTTGGGCAGAAAGCTGTAGGGATGTTTCTCAACCATTTTAGATTAGTTATCTCAGTAAATTTCTAAGTATAGACAAGCCCTCGTGATGTGTTCTGCCAAATGAAGATTGTTCTATTCAATTAGCTCTCATTAAAGGAGGCAGAGAGGGGTAAAAGTAGATTCTCATTAAGTACAAATTTTCATATTTATTAAGCAGAGGCGAGAATACACAAATTCAATTTCACATGTATTTTTTACTCATTGAGTGAAGCAGGCCTTCTAAAGAAGCCACGAGCCTACTCACTGGAGACTTAAACGTGTCTGAAAAAGGTTGGCTGGCGTTTGAGGGACCCGGGCTGATGGGGATGCTGCCATTCTAGGTGAGGGTCTGAATTATGGTTATGAATCACAATTATGAATTATGATTATTTCAAGGAAAGGTTGTAGTGGAAACATCTTACGTTTGGTGTTTTTTTCTCCCCAAAATTTCTGGCTCAATTTTTAAGCAGGACAGGAAGTAGTTTTAAATAAAAGGCTAATACTTTCGGGGGCAGGGAGTGAAAACACCGTATGTCAGATGTCAGCTTCTCCATAAAGGTCAGAGTTGCCCACCAAAAGCTGACATCTTTTCTAACTGCAGCGTTTCAAGCAGTGGTGCATTTAAGCACTGAGGAAGCAGAGTTTGAGTAGGAAATCCAGACTTTCACCCATTATATCTGTGAGTAGAAAATGCCGTTATTTGGTACTCAGTGCAGTCCTCGGGAGTGCTGTGTTGAAGCTGCTCTCCGTGTTTGCACTGCTGCCCGTGACCTTCCCCTGTTCCAGAATACTGTGTCTTAGAGAAAAAACTTCATAATTCTTTCTAAAACCCCATGACTAAAGAAATTGCTACATGCATATGGATTAAAAGCTAGACTGTTTATTATACATATTTAGATCCTAATTGGACATAGATTACTATCCAGGCCAGACTAAACACTTTTAATCTACCAAACCAGTGCTGGCTATAAAGAGAGGGTGATATAAATGTTTAATATATCCTATATCATCTTTCCCAAAATGGTTTCTATTTATCATCCAAGTACCTAATCAATGCAACTATATATAAAAACCACAGATTTTATAGTCCAGTAATAAGTACATGCAAATTATGTTGCCATATAAGCATACTGGCTCAAAAAGATGTATAATACCTATCAGACTAGTTAGCCATTATCTTAATTATGAAAGGATTATCCTTGTAAAGGCAAGGCCATAATATAATAGGAGTTCTGAAATATGAACGATCTCTAGCTATGTTTACCATTAATTCAGACTGCACTTATATTCCCATTTCCCCTTTTCTACTGTTTATTTTTGTTAATGTTTATGTGTCCCTTTGTAAGCAGCAATATGGTACAGCATCCCATCAAATGCACTGTGAAAGCTCCAAAGAGCCATCCTAAGTATATTAATCCTCCATAAAAATAAATAAGCTATATGAGAGAGAGCATTTCTATAAGGCTTGAGTGTTAGTACTGGCAGCTGGAGCATGAGGTGGTGAGAATGTGTGTGCCAATTTTGAGATTCATGCATGAAAAAGCTCTTTGTAGTATTTTTTTCTGAGATGGGTTTTGTTGGTGGATTTATTTTTTTCCTCTTAGTAAAGATTTCTCCACAATAAAGACACTGTCTTTATCCCTCTTCCTGTGGAAGTCAAAAATGCCTTCTGAAGGGCGGACAAAAGATAGGGGAGTCTGAAAGAGATCAGGTCACACAAGAAAGATGTTTCACAGTTGGGACTTTGCAAATACAATATAGAAAAAACAACAAATATAAGAAGTAAAAGCCCATCTCTTCCTAACATTACATTTGCTCTGATGCATTTTCTGAAAGCCGCCCAAGTATAACTATTTATTTTAACTAAAGTAATCAAGATTAATGTCAGCAGTTATGACACACGCTGTTTGCTAAAGAACACATAGAACAATTGCTCAAGGCAAGCTTCATTAAGAAATCAGATAAAATTAGTAAAACTGATTATATTTCAAAACTCAGCAGCGGCAGCAGCTCAAATTGCCATTCAGGAGTCTCCAATTAACACAATTGGTCTTGTTCACAATCAGCTTTGTAATCTCATTAGCCTATTATATTTTAATCATTGGGATAACTGCACAACAAAACTTATTTTATTTTTGCACTAACTGCTGGTGGCATAAGTGAACGTGCAACATACTTTTTCTTTCTCTTTTTCTTTCTTTTCCCTTTTTTTTTTTTCCTTTCCAGAGAACAATGCAGACTCCTTAGAGCATTATCCTGGTTACAGATTATTACCATACACTCCATCAGTGCTAGGGAACGCTGACAGCAGGCATCTAATTTGGCATTAATTGGCAGGGGACTAATTGCATAACTGACATTGCTAGTGAAACTTAGAGAGTATAAGGTAGGGACAGTACAAAGTATCGGAAAAGAGAGAGAGGGGAGAAAGAGCAAACAAACGCCTGCAGACAGCTCTGTGGACACATGCATATAACTCGTTTGCCTCTTTGGTGTGCTGCCTTGTTTCATAAATGTGTTCCAGAGATATTGGCCGTTGTAAAAACACAAAGTCTTTCTGTCCTTTAGGTACTGGCAGTCTGCAAATACCTACAATACCAGTGTTTCATTGATATTGAGTATTGCCTGCTGCAATGAGATTATGTTCTATTGATGGGAACTGGGGTGTAACATAGCCATCTACAGAAAGCAATAGGTTGCCCTATTTTCAAGCTGAAAATGTTATGTATTTTATGAACTGCCTCTATCTTGCACACCAGGGATGTCTCTGTGGCTAAAGCCATAATAGGATTTTCCTAAATGATACAGAAATACAAATATTCTGACTGAGCACTTTTCTGGGCTCGTCTTATTTACCAGCAAGCTTTGATACAGTATTTTGCTTCCATCTTTTAAAGGACATTTTCAATTTCCCATTTCCCTTATGAGTGCTTCCTGTAAAGGTGTCAATAACCACTAATTGCGTTCTGCTTGGCCAGTCTGCAAATCAAAACAGCAGAGGCAGCAAGCCAATATGCATTCAAATCCCGTTACTTGGCTGCCTCATTCTCAACTGGAAAGATATGAGAAGGCAAATATTCATACAGTTGTACGCGGGGAAATTCAGAGTTGCTCCTGCGATCTCCAAAGATACCTATGCGGCTGCTGTGTTAATTCCCAGACTTTTATTTTAAGAGGGTTACTGCTGGGGGTATTTCAGTGTTGTTTCTTTTATCTTCAGTCCAGGAAATGGTGTGTCTTAGATCAGAGCAAATGTAAAAGGAAATAGCTCTGCAATAAGAGCAGAGGGTATGCAATAATTAAATTAGGAGCTTGCTTCCACAGGCAGGCCAGTGACAGAACATGGTGATTTTACCGTATTGGTGGCCTAAGCAAGTGATGGGTAGGATTTAGCTGTGCTGAATATCATACAGTGAACGAAGTCATTGATTAATTTTGCTCCTGTTTCATGACTTATATGTCAGCAGAGTGTTGATTTTCTCAAATCGATTGGTCATGCCAAAGTGTTAGCTGCCTAATTTCTGCTTGTAATATTCAGCCTGGAGTTTGGTTGAGAGCAGTTTGTTGTCAGCATTTGCTACTGCGGTTCAAACTGCTTTGATTTCACGCTGTCACGAGGGCCATTTCCCTTTCCTGGTTTGAGGAACAAGCTTTCCAGGGTGGCTGTCTACCAACAGAGGTTCCAGAAACACTTTCCACAGATGTTTTTCCAGTTTCACTTAAAATCTTCAGCTTGGGCAAAATTTTTCGCCAGAGAAACTCACATACAGAGAAAACCCTTACAGGAAGGACCTCCAAAGGTGCCAAGAGAGCCAGCTCAAATCAACTGAAAACACCGAGTGCCTGCATGCAGGACAACACATCTCCAAGCCCATTTGGTTCTGTTCTGATATGGAGGGGCAGCAGAGGTGGCATCTCTGATGTCTCTCCCCACCACGGCCCATTTCGAAGCACACTAAGCTTGGCTAACAGGGGGGCCATGGGTCTTGTATTTCTGGTGACTGTAGGGATGACCCTTCCTGATGATGCTGGAGGATTGCTGAGTCACAGGCTTTTTCTCTTGTGCCTATGGATCCAAAAGCAGCAATTTGTCCCTCTTCCACAAAGCATGTGAGCAGGTGCATAGTCAGGTGCGAGAAGATAAATTAGCATTGGAAGAGAGCATGGGACATCTCTCCTTTCATCTGCTAACTAGCATATCTGACCACGTTTATAATAAGCAGACGTTTAGAAAAGATGAAAATGTTACTCCATCTCCTTTTTGGGGGCAATAGTTTGAATAGAAGATGGATTTTGTTATCATTTTGCCTAAATAACTTCCACTGTTAGTTGCTTTTAGTTTAGCAATCAAACTCCTAGAAATCACAGTCATGATACAGCCGTACAAGCGGCTAAAGGTGAGGCAAATCTGGCACAACTTTGTTGTTGAGAGATATTCAGTGATGTTTCTTTTGTTGTCATCCCAGGTTTAAGAGTTGTTGTTGGCTCCTTTCTTCACACTGTGCTTTGCCTAGCTCTTTGAATGAAAACAGGCTCAGAAGGGCACTGATCTCTAGACTGATGTGGCTAAATACATCGATGTACCTGCTGCCAGCCCCCCGCCCCTTACCCTGGGTCTTCTGCATTATCACTTCATTGCACAAGTCGGTTGGTGAGGATTTCTACTTTCCTGTAAAGGTTTGCTGGGATGGGAGCTGAGGCCAGCTCATTCTTAGTATCAAGTGATGCTGTGCTACGTAGATATTGCAGAGTGTCAGCCAAATCAAACTGATGCTGTTTAATGCTATAAGTCATGGTTTCTGACAGCTGCTGGCTTATTGGTGTATTTTGTTCACTGAGCATATTTTGCATGAGTTGCAAAGGTGATGCTCTCAGCGGAAGTATGTGGAATCACGATGGCAGGCAGAAATGCACAGGCAGGCAGCAGAGCACCAGGGCAGCAGAAAGGGTTGGGGGGGGAAGGTTGTGGTGGTGTTTAAATGGAGTTGAATTCTGCTTCAGAATCCATGATTGAGCATTTCTGACCTGTAAAGGAGAGCCTCTGCTGCTGTCACTCACGCTGACCGTACCCTTATCTTTTCCTTTGCTCCTGAGGCTTGACCCTGTTGACTTCAGTGCACCTTGGAGCAAGCTGCTTGCCAGCAGCTGCAGTCAGAGTATGTGTGAATATGCTCCCTCACTGCATCTGCAGGGTGTATTGGAAGGAAAGTCGATGAGGTTAAGCTGCCACCTCCTACAGCCACACATGAGACAAGCAAGCTACTCCCAGGCAGTAGACTAAGGTATTCGAAGCCATGGTAGTGCCTCCACACAAACACACACACCGGGCCAGCTGGGAGACAATTATATCACCATGATGTGAAACACCACTATGATGTGATGTCACCAGTCACTGTGGGTTTAAGAGTTAAAGTTCATTCACTGCTTAGCTATTTTCATAAGAAAATATTTGTGGCAATTATGAAAGGCTAGTGTAGCTTTATAAATACTCTTAAAAACAATCATTTATGACACTATAGAAAGAAGTGGCTTTTTCCTTCACAATCAAGACTAACCTATTTATTAATTTATTTCTTTGCCCCCTACCAAGGTGGTTCACATTTTCTTTATATCAGGTTCTTTGCAGCACCAGCCAGCCATTTTAAGCCTGGGAACACAGCTAGTACATTGCATATGGCCAAGCTGGCTTTTAAAAGGCTGCCCACACCTCAGTAGAATCATCAGATTTCTCCCTTACAGTTAAGCTTCTCCCTTCAGACCTGGGTTGGTGGGGTATGGTGCACCCTGCAGGCATAAATAGCCACGCGTGCCTTGTACCGTGCATGTCTGGCTCTCCTACCGTTGTTGAGCAGTGCGTGCTGTTCTTTGTTTCTGCCATTTTCCAGCCTCTCCCTACCAGTCCGGGCACACAATGACTCCAGAAGACCATAAGCAAAGCAAATTAAAATGATGTGCCTTGGATTTTGCACCAGCGAGCCTCAGTTCGGCTTCAGAAGTTCATTGTTGGTCTTTTGGTATGATATCAGCTCCCTCAGCAGCTCAGACAGCAGCAGCAGATGGACCTAAGAGTTATGTTTCTGAGCGTGCCTGCCCCTCTTTGCTCTTCCTGTCTGTCTGTGTGCTCACATTTTGCGTTGTAAAATCACACAGCATGTATCCCAACGCCACCCCCAGCAGCAACAACAGAAAAACCCTGGGACTAGCAGAAAATGTATCTGTGGGACTGAAAGATACCTCAGGATCCCAGGATCCTGCTTTCTGCAGTCCCAGGTTGCATTCCCTAGTTAAGCACCATCAATATCAATACTTAATGGTATTCTCTAAGCTCAGGCAGTGAAGAAAATAGGGTTGTTATCTATCAAAGCACATTTTAGTTTTTGACAAGTAAAAAGCAGCATGGGGAATGTAGTAAGTCTGAAATGAAAGCCTAAAAGAAAACTCATATAACATCTGGTGTCATTTATCCCCTGTTGGCCTTTCATAGTGTGATATGATGAGCTTGTTCTGATTTAAGATCAGATGATTTGGTTTGAAAGAGGGGAGTGAGGGATGCAGCCAGTCTGGCAGCAAATTGGGATACAAAATCTGCTCAAATAATTGGAAACACGACAGATTTTCCTTAACTGATGCCAGTGGCATCTTAGTTTATCCATCTCTCTCAGCTGAATTTGTTAAGTGCATTATCTTATTGGTTTTAAAGTTTTCATCTCACTTATTTGCAGGGGAAAATGTGAGCAAATCAGTCATGATGGATTGCCTAATTTTCTGGGCTGAATAAACCAGTTTTATAAGACTGTTGATTCCTGGGTTATTAGTTAATAGAAACATTTATCAATTTCTTTATAGAGAAGGGAAAAAAAACGTTAACCAATGATTGCATTTTAAAACTTTCATTAATGTTTCCACATAATGCTTAGTGTTGGACATGAATATGGTAATCACAGATTTAGGGTTGGCTTGAAGCAAATTTTTTTTTGTCGTTCCTCCCTTCTCTTTTTTCCGTAGAAATTTAAAAAAAGTCAAAGCAAAAGGATGTCATTAGATTGGTAATTATATCAAGTGTTCTTTGATCAAGAAAAGGGTCAGAGGAAGAGAAAGATCATTTCCTAGCTAGCAAACATGATGCCTGTTTCTATTACCAATTTTCTTTACACAAACGGGGCCTGATTCTGTGAGCTTGAACCCTAATGACGTAGCAGTCTCTGTCTTCTTCTTGGTATACTCAAGTGCCAGCAGACATTAACTCTGACTTCTGTGTGACTTAAGCACATTGTTAAAGTTACCTACTATTCCATGAATCCCTTGAGGTTCTTTGGTCCTAAATAAATACACAGCTTTTTGTGTGATTCCCAATGGAACCTCTGAAAATGTTGGTTTGTTGATAGAGATTCAAGTGATATGATCTATGAACTGACCCTATTTAAAAAAAAGTAAAAAATGTTTCACTTCTTAAAGAGAAGGACTCTCTTTTCAGTTTTACAAAGTGTCAGGTCTGAGCCTCATCAAAATTCATTTTAAAATGCAATCTCTCTAAGCAGATGAAGACTCAGTGTAAACAGGGAGGTGATGTAGCCAGTTGACTGCATTAGATGTGGCACTACACACTGCCCCAGCTGATGCACACAGGGAAGAAAAAAGGTCCCCTTGCCCTCATCCAGGGTGTAGCTTGCCCTCACCCATGGTGTAGCTGTGCCCATTACTGACACATTACAAAGCCCTTTGCATAAGGGGCCTTAATATAACTAAGAATCTTTGCACATTGATCAAACCGAAGTATCATTTAAAAAGACATCAAGAATACATCATGTGTGGACTGGTGAATAATGAACTCATGTTCTAAATGAGATGCAGTATGTCCATTAAATTTTTTTAACACCTCTATTTCCATCTCCATCTCCTTTTTAACATCTCAGATACCTGTGTTGAGCCTTGGTTCCAGAAGTGCAAAAGACTTCCTTCAGAATAAGAATGAAGGGAGTTAAAAAACTTTTATGCAAGTAGACTTTGCTGTGAAATGTTATCTTTTGTTAGTTCAAAGGTTTCTGAAGATATAAATTCTTCACAACTGCCCTGAGGTACTGAGAATGTAAATTGAATACTTTACAATTTGTAGACTGTTCCTGCAGTAATGTGTATCTCCTCTGTGAGTGAGTGTTTAGGGATTTTTCAATTACTGTAGTCTGAAAACTCTCTGAGATTCTTTAGGGCAGAAAAAGGCTTCCTTCTCAAAGTTGAGTCACTGATGTTCAAATTAGCTGCCAAAAGCATTCTAATGATCTGTGTTCCAGATTTTGCTAAACAGGGAAAAAAATTGGCCCATTTCACCAGGGGAAAGAAAAAAAAAAAAAAAAAGCCTTTCCTCCCCCACCGTAAGTATTCAAGGGCTAGGCGTTTTGCCAGGGTCAAGAGTGAGATGAATTGTTGACAATAAGTACACCTTGTTCAATAGGTCAAGGTCATTATTAAGGGATTCAAATGAACTTCTTTACATTTCCAGGGCTGTAGCATATGTGTGGCCTCCAGGCTCACAGTGTTGTTTAATAGCTTTTGCGAAGCCATAAGTTAAATGATAAATTGGTTGAATATGTCTTTAAACTCAGTACATCTCAAAATCATATACAGTACTCTCATATTTTTATATACTGTGATCAAATGCGTTTTACAGAGCATAGTGCAAATGGTCAGAAATACCCGCATTGGGCCAGATGATTATGATTTAGCAGTGTTTACTGTAGACTACTCTTGCTACAGTTTATTGCTGCTAAGGTCAATAACTAATACAATTTAACAGCTATTGCATTTCTAATAAGTAAAAGATCATAGTGTATTTCTAAACGCAAAGTGCACCGAAAATAGTGCAGTTAAAAACACCTAGATTCTGGGGGTGATGGAACTCTATAATATTAAGTAACTCCTTAGGACATCAGGAAGACCTACTGTGACAGCCAGCGGAGGTGACCATCTTGATCCATCTGATTGTCCAGGGCTGAGCTGCTTCCTGGCTTGAGAGCGGGTGGGTGGACTACTGCACCAGGCTGGCTCATCTGCAGGATCTTTCCTAAACCCGTGCATTGGTCATCTGTCTTCAGATGCAGCCCTGACATAATTAGTCCCCAGATGAGTTGATGCGATTTGCTTGCCAGGATTTGGGTTGCTTTGCTCATGCGGTTTCTGCACTGCAGTTGGTCATTTGGAGTCACTTCTGACTCAAAAAGTGGGGAATGTTCTCTGAAATTAAAAGGCAGCAGGTTAAAGTGTGATGAGAGGAAGTATTTCTTGCTTGGCATGAGAGGTAACCGGCAGAATTCATTGCCACGAGGTGACACGTTCTGAGAGCTGGAAAGTTAGAAATGATAGAGAAACTCAGTGGTATTGGAAAACTGTTTCATTCTGGTAGCCTGGGTACATTCAGCCTTCGTCTGCTACCCTGAGTTTGTTCGAAACTTTTAGCAAGTATTTAGTCTCCTTTCGAGTTTTTTTTCCTGCTCCTGAGCCAGTTGTTCTCTGGCTAACATTCTCCATTACCAAACCTTGTTTTCATTCAGATCCCACCTATTACAATCCTTGTAGTCCTTGGAAGAGGAGATCTACCAAAGATTCACTGTTTCCTATTCCATTACTCCCTATTCACCAGTGTTAGTTTGCTCCACCGCTTGCTTTAACATTTACCTTTGTGTGACTTTCTAGT
The DNA here is from genome assembly GCF_965638725.1 of Aptenodytes patagonicus. Taxonomy (NCBI): domain Eukaryota; kingdom Metazoa; phylum Chordata; class Aves; order Sphenisciformes; family Spheniscidae; genus Aptenodytes; species Aptenodytes patagonicus. The sequence goes on along the minus strand of NC_134950.1, from coordinate 98,490,936 downwards.
CATCCCAGAGACTTTGTAGCCATTTAAATTACGCAAAATGTGTATGCTTTTAAAAAAAAAGTACACAGCCTCCCCTTTCCAGTCAGTTTGTGAAATAGTGTTATTGTAAATGAGACCCACATCTTTACAGTGGGTAAATTCAGTTCACAGTTACCCACTTCCAGCTCTGCCAGCAGCCCCTTTCTGCACCCCCAGTGGGCTGGCATGTTTGTGGCCATGCCGAATGTGACACCTAACCTTCTCTGCAGATCTGCCAAGGGTCAAAAGTCCTGCAGTGTGCTCTTTGTAGACCATCTGTACTACGCCTGGCTTTCAAGTGTATGATCCAGCAGGAAGGAGATTTGTCTGCATAGGAATTCTTCATGTGATACAATGAATGCATAATTAAAGAGGATTTTAATGCAAGGAAGTATCAGAAGCATAACTTTGACCATCCCGTCAGCGCTTAGTCATACCAGAAGCCTTTCCGTGACTTTGAAGAAAAAAAAGTCACAACTGATGAGCTTTCCTTAGCTGATCACTTCTTAAACAAATTCCTGTGATAATTCTCCATCGATAACATGGCTTTAAAACAGGGAAATAAGGACACTGACAATTAGGTTATATGCCACAGTTAAATCCCGTGAGACCCAGGAAATAAAGAGTCAAGAGCAGTTTAGCGAACACACAGCGGGCACGAGGGTATTTTCCACACAGGTTTCTCTGCAATCCAACTTTTTAACCCTGGGTCTTTGACTTTTCTCTAGCATTGTTTAGTTGCACAAAGTATTCAAGATAAACTGAATAACTGGGCCAGATTATGCGGTTTGATGTGTTTATTTCTGGGTTCTGTTAAAGTTCCCTGGTCAGATTACGGAAGTGCCAACTTTCCCCCTTTCCTGAACGTGTTGGTGTTTTTCCTGGCCGGTCCCTCGGCGGCGAGGATGACATAAGCCGCCGTCGGGCCTGTTCCATGGCAACCGTCCCATTTCTTGGCTCTTTCAGCTCCAGCTGAAAGCCAGGCCGAGTCACCCTGCACATTTCCAGTGTATCAAACAGACATAGGCTCAAGTTAATCTTGTTAGCACAACGAGGCAGTTTTCAAACATTGCAGCAAATCAAATCATCCCTAAGGACCAGGAGGGAGGGAGGAGATGGCAGAGGGAGGGTGTGGGAGAAGGAGGCGAAGGCTAACCATCAAAGGTGGAATTAGCACGGAGGGAGCCCAGCTGCTACCTGGCCACCGTCAGCGAGCTCCTTTGGCTCCTTTTGCACCGCAGGGTCCCGCTCTTCCCAGTGCCACCTCCCTCCCCGCCAGTCCCTGCATCTGCGCCATGCTCAGAGCAAAGGCAGCAATGGGCAGCGACAGCGAGGGAGCTCATCTATCTGCGAGGAAAGAAGCAGCTTTGATGGTTCCCCAGTGGATGTAATTGTACTCATTACTGCCCATTTACATTTCATCACTCGATTATCGCAAATGCCTCATTACTGTTGATAAGGGTTTGCTGTTGAACTACTTGCTAACTATTCATTCCTGAGCTTCACAGTCATCAGGCAGACCCGTGCGAGACAGGAGAGGACTGGGGAGGGCTAGGGGAGAGGGGGGAGCATGGAGAAGGCATGGGGGGGAGGAGAGACAGGAGGTGAGAAAGGTCTTCTATCAGATTTGATTAAAGGCTGTGATTTAAATCGATATTTAATAAAGTGGCTGCTGCCACATAACGCGTGCAATTCCCCATGCAGGCAGAATCATGAATCCAAGGGCCTTGCCGCCTGCTACATAACTCAATTGGGTTTTGTGCACTGGTCTGGCACCTGTGTCCCTGAGCACAGCGCCTCCGAGGTAATGGGTTTATGAGCTGATGAACAGAGCTGATAGGTTCTAAATGGATTAACTAGGTGTCTGCAGCCTAGTGATGAATACATCAGGAAAAAAAAAGGAGAGAGAGAGAAAGGAAAAAGGAAAAAAAAAAATTGTCTGCATAAGCAGAGATTGATAGAATGTGTTGACAGACACTGTGGCTGTCACGAGCCCCACAGGGTGAAACACTGCTCAGGTCCTGTCAGTCAAGTGCTCTCTGAATAACAGGTGAAGATCTCGGGCAGCGAGGCTTCACAAGCCTGCAGGTGCCAGGTAGCATCACCCTGCTGCTGCAAAAGGCTAAAGTGGGGCATGACTCATCTCACAGCTACGGACGGCTTGCAAGTTTGTCAAAGGCACTGCACGTGCCTCTTCCGCTTGCGGGCCTGCCTTCCACGATGGCTTAAGTACGTGCCCAAGCCAACCTGCATGTGTATTTATATCGCTGGAAATAGGTTATTGTTGCTATTATTGTGGTCTCGCAGTGGTTCCTCAAGCAGGGTTGGATTTCTTCAGTGCTGAGCCCTGCACACAGCCATCCGCTGTAGGGCTGTTCCTGCCCTTAAGTGCTTTTTAAGTGAATAAACCACAAGAGTGACAAAAGAAGTATTATCATCTTCCCAGTTGGGGGATAGGAACCGACAGATTAAATAATTTGCCCAAGATTCCATAGGAGAGCTGAAATTGAACCCAAATCTCTTAAACTCAAGTCTAATGCCCTAACTATGAAGTCACCCTTCCTCCTGTGGAAGGGGCCATAGAGTCTCATAGTCCATGATTGATGTACGGAATATGTGGTAAGTGGAAAATGAAATCAGATAGAGTTTAATGCTGACCTCCGTTTACTACTATTAAGCTACCAACAGTACAGTAGTAGGTTGGAGAATTTAGTGGAGGTTTATGTCTTTCCTACCACGTTTCATATCAGCTAACAAGATACATGTTTTGTAAGTGCCATAATCTGCCACAGCGCTGCAGAAAAAAAATACAAGTCATGTTAGTATATGCAGACATTACATAGATAAATGAGCCGGTGCCTGTATCTACTGTCACAGTTACACAGGAGTTAACCAGACTGGATTGAAGTAGGCAGCTGTTCTTTAGAATATGCTGCCTTTTCACCAAAAATTGAAAACTGAACATTTTTATTTGAAAAATATTTTCACAGTGCTCATGGGAGATATATTTTGGATCTCTATCCCCCCATTGTTCTTGCTGTGTGATTCTCCCTAAACAGATTACATTGCATATAGTTTTCACCTCTTGCTGAGCTGCTGCAATGAATTATGGAATCCATTGGTTTCCCATGGGAAATGAAGTCTGAAATATCAGTACCCCAGATATTTCCAAATTGAAATCTCTAGTTTAAAAAAAAAAAGTAAAAAAGGAACCTTTTGCAAGAAATAGCAGATTTTCATTTTTTCTTGAAAAATTGAGTAATTTTTAGCCTTAAATATGTGTAACATAGAACAGGGTAGGCACACCAGATAGCTGTTTACTATGTTGTTGCACATAAACCACAATCTAAATCCATTGTCTGATCATGTTAAGCCATGATTTCAAAAGTCTGCCCAGTCAGGATGCCTCCAGGAGAGCAGATTCTCTGAGGGTGCTGAACACCACCTCTTCATCTGAGGCATTGCTGTGCACCCACATTTACTCGTTTCTTTGAAATTCTTGTCCCAATTTTTACTAAAGTGTATTTCTGAAAGAAAAAAAAAATCAGTGGTATGTTACTTTTTTTTCTACAAAACAACATCTACAACAAAATTGTATGCAATTAGAGTGGCTGGAATCATTCAGTATTATTCAGACCATCTGGGTAAACTATATAATGCCATCCTGGCTATAGCAAACTGCATTCAAAAGTAGTAGGAGAAGCAGCAGGTTTTTCTGTAAGGATGCATTTTGGAAAAGGAAAAGAAAGTTATGGACATGAAGGCAAAAATATCCACCAGTGGATGATCAGAAAATGGTTGGCTCTGTGCAAGATGATGTAAACAAGCTCCTTCTTTCCAATCAAAATACTTGTCTGACACACTGAATTTGTGAGGAATTACCTTCTCATTTCAAGTTCACTTTGTGTAATTCAGTCAGTAGATCTCAGCCACACAGGCAGGTGGAGACCATGGACACAAATGTTCTTTCTGAGTTCTGAAGTCTCTAAGTGATGTCTATGACTATTAATGACACAATAGATGCCATGATAATACTTAATCTCATAGAAATCTACATTACGTGGACAGCCCATTAGTAACAACTAAAATGCATCTCATTATGTCTATATCTGTGAAGAGTTTCTTCCTGTTGGTTAGTTCATTGTTATGAAAACAGATTAAATTATAGAATTTCCAGTTGCAGTTTTGGCATTTTCCCCCGAAAGCTGAGAGAAAAAAAAGATGAACTATCCACTGGAAACAAAAGTTTGACCCATCAAAATGAAAAAGTACTTCACTTTGGAAATACCAGTGTGACAAACATGCAATGCACCATGGTGGACTCACCATGGAGGGATGTGGTATGTCACGGCACATGATCAGGTCAGCGTACTCAGCACAGGAAGAAAGGAAATGTAGCTGCTTCTATTTGGCTAATCAGGAGATACCGAAGTAAAAACTTATATATAAACAAAACATGTATCTTTTTATTTCCTGGGGCAATGTGGAAAATGTACAAAAATGTATTCTTAATATTTTCATATCAGAATGATTCATTTAATTAAAAATATGAAATGAAATATTCCTGCCCTTCCCCCTCCCCATCCCCTTCCCTCCAGAATAAAAAGACTGTTATGGAGGAAGAGAAGTTGCTTGCTGGCATCAAAACGTGGGCTCTGTGCATCCATCTGTTCAATGGAAATGATAGACCCTTGAGTCACACTAAATGGTGACTCAGAACTAGAGTGAGATGACCTTGAGAAGCTCTTTGACAAGCCAACTCTGATGCTTTTGTCATGGTTTGTGATCCCTGGTTGCACTTTGCCTTGCCTCCTGAAGGGCCTAATATTTGTCCTCTGGAAAATGCAGATGTAGTCAGAAATAATTGCCTTGGGCTCACTGGGAGGTAGCATGCCATAGGGTGCCCTTTGATTCTCCTTACTAAAGGTTCCCCTCCTTCTGGCTGCTGCCCTCTGTGGAGAGGGGAGAGTACTTGGTCACCCTACGACCATGATCTGTCCAGCTCAGGCCTACAAAGTCCTCTCAGATGCCTTGCTCATCCATTCCTGCAAGGAGCATTAAATCATGTCCCTTCTGGTCTCACCCCATGAATGACTGGGGGTGCATGTATGTATATATGTGTGCTGAGGAGCAGTCCATAAGCAATTTCTTCTGTAGAGAAATTTTGCAGCACTGAGGTATGCAAAACTGCCTCTAAAATAGTTTAGGGTGCTGAGCACTCACAACTCTTACTGCCGGAAGAGCAGTGCAGGTGTTCAGCTCCTCTGGTTCTTGGCCACGGGGTCAAATCATAGGAAGGATTTACTCATACCTCAGCTGAGAAACATTTTGCAGATGCAGCTCAATGAAGGCATCTGGACCAAGGAAGATAATTAAACCAGGACAGAAACAAAGACAAACTCCTTTCATAACCTAAAGAAGATTTGACCAATTGAGTCCCTTTGTTTGCATCAGCTAAACATTCATGCACGGAAATCCAATGGTTAGAATAAATATTTGGTGCCTACTTGGTAATATTCATGAAATGCATTTACTTGTTTAGATTTTTCCAAATCTGCATACCTAAACTTTAAGCATATGTGCAATCAGCTTCAAATTTTCCAAACAAAAATAGATCAAGAAAGGGGGGGGAAATAGCATCTGCTCCTCAGCTAATCAAACCACCCAGGGAGATTGTCCGTAAACACTGCAACGACCAGGTCCTCATGCTGCTCCTTATTCCTTACATGTCACATTGCGTAATGGCCGTTAACTGAAAGCAGATCATTGGAGATAGCTAAAAAGTGGTTTTCGGCTCCGGTACAGCAATTCCAGGTTTTGCTGTAGAGCGTCATACAGCTTAGTCTTTCAATTAAGATGACTTGGATGGCAGCTGAAGTCCATGTGAATGAGTTTAGCCCCTTGGAAATCACTGAAGTCGTGGCCAGTTGCTGCAGGTGAGGTGAGAACAGCGCTCATTTACACCAGCTGAGCACCTGGCTCAGAAGTACTTATCTCCCCTCCCCAAAAACCCCACCGTGTCTGCACAGAGGCAAGCACCTTACAGTCTGCCTGTTCCATTGCCTCTAGATTTCTGTTGCTACAGGTAGTCATGAAAGGTGGGGTGTGGGTGTCTGGGGGCTGCAGGGTGGCTGCTGTGAGGAGAGGCTGGGGCTGCCCTGCTCTGGACACAGCTGGTTCCAGCCAGCTCCATCGGACCCACCACAGGGCACAGCTGAGCCCCCCAGCCACAAGTGGGGCACCTCTGGGGAAACCTATTTAAGAAAGGGCAAAACATTGCTGAGGAGGGATGGGGGAGGGAAGAGAAGAAGAAATAATGTGAGAAGCAGCTCTGTGAGCATCAAGGTGAGCAAAGGAGAAGAAAGAGGGGGAAGAGGTGCTCCAGGTGTGAAGGCAGAGTCCCCTGCAGTGCCTGGAGAGACCTTGGTGGGGCAGGTGGAGCTGGCAATAAAGGAGTGAAGGTAAGAAGGGGGGTAGGAGGGTGAAGGTGTTTTACTTTTTTTTGGGTCTTTGTTTCTCACCATTCAACTCTATTTTAGTTGGCAATAAATAAAACTAATTTTCCCCAAGTCAAGTCTGTTTTGCCTATGAGGGTAATGGGTGAGTGATCTCCCCATCTTTACCTTGATCCATGAGCTTTTCCATCTTATTTTCTCCCCTCTGTCCTGTTGAGGAGGGGGAGTGAGGGAGCAGCTGGGTGGGTGTCTGGCCAAGGCCAAACCGCCACAGAAGGGAAGTCATGATAGCAGGAAATAAGAGGATTCTCTTGATAAGCACAATTATAACGCTTTTGAATATCAGGAAGCAATCTATGGCTATATGATATAGTTCATAATAAAATAACTAGAACATACCATCCAGTGTGTGTGTAAGCTATTGCCTTGTGCTGAACAAAATGCCAGCTCTTCCTGGCATGACTACGTATCTGTTAACAAGAGTTACCTGCCACCTTGTCTAATGAGTGCTTGTGCATGTTGAAAAAGAAAAGGTGATTTCTATCTGTGCTGTTAGTGTGATATTTTCAGTGACTTCAGTGGATAGAGTGCTGATACTTTGAAATGAAAAATATTATAGTATACTATTTGCTTAATGTTACATGCTACTTAGAACTATATCCCATATGGGACTAACGGGAAAATGACATTAAGAAACATGCCAATAGAGGGAAAGGTGAAGAAAAAGGGTGATATGAGGGCTAGCTGTTTTATCCATTACAATTTCATACTAATAACAGTCACTATATTCACTGTTGATTTTTGGTGGTTTGCTCCTTATTTTTACTCAAGATGGGGCTCTCTCATGGACTCGTACAATGCATAACAGCCTGTCAGCTGCATGTTATGTTTTCCCCTTGAGTGGTCTTTCTGGCAGACATGTTTGCATGTTAAAACTGGTAGTGGGAAAGGAATAGTCCTATTTTACACTGGAAAGACTCAACGTGAGCAGAATGGAAAATGGTTGGGGTAGGGCTAACGTGTATTTCCCCAGTATAATTGTCACTGGATCTGCTAGTCAGAAGACAGCCTGTGCCAGTAAGGAAATGGTGACAGAAAGAGCCAAGAACTGCTGCCTGGGGAGGAAAGGAGTTGCTTTCATTTCTTATGCACAGGGTACGTGGTGCCAACCTTGTTGCAACAGCTCTGAATCTGAGTATGTGACCACTGCCAAGTGCATGGGAGTGCCACTTGTCCCTTCACAATCCCATTTCCACCAGATCAGGATGTGCCATTCTGCGCTTTTTAATATGTGGGCTGTAAGGGGAGTTTGTGCCTAAACTAAACAAGGTGTTTTGGAGTTGAACCATCAAGTCGCTCTTTCTTTGAGTTGCAATATGCTGTAACACACTGAGGAGGTTGCTGTAAGACTTCACCACCACTGTTACTGCCATGCCACCTCATGACTGTAAGCAGAGCTTAAAGCAGTAGCCAAGATGCATAGAGAAATTACTTCAGATTTATTTACAGAGATTCATTTGTATTGAACTAGCAGTTTTCTATCGTGTCAGCAATTCTCTATTGCATTTATTTGTTAGTGTGACATTAGGCAAGAGTACAATACTATTAAACCTGTACATTACACTTCACAGAATTTTAAGCCTTTTCTATTTCACAGAATGAGAAGAAATATGATTTCTTACTGCTGAAAATTCCTGATACAGCAGTCAACAATAAAAATACAGTCACTGTCAGAGTAGGAGTTTGATTTTTTTCTTTCCTTTTTTTTTAAAAAAAAAAAGCCCTGTGTGTTTTATAACTTTATTCCTAAAATAAAAATTACTGTTTTGTTCCATTTATCTGGATGATGAGGAAGACACTGAGACTACTATTGGTGAAGAATTGGAGAGGAAAGTTATCACGCTGTTCTCTCCAGCTGGCATCATATTTAGCAAGGAGTTTCTTTGTTTTGAGTTTACCCTCTGTGTTGCAATGAGACTGTTGATACAAGGTTTTAAAAATCATCTAGCAAAAAGGCACCCACGAATGGTTCAGGAATGGTCTGTTTTTCTTCATGGATGGCTAACATTTGCAGCAGCAATGCAGACCCTTTGAAAATTCCATGCAAGTGAATGACCGCATAGCACACGCTAACTAGCTTCTCTTACTTTTTGTGAATACCTTAGGGATAGGCAACAGATCATGAGTTGAAAACCCGTGTTTAGTGGAACAGGTATTTAGTCTTGTCACACTTTATATAATTAAGAGTATAAATGGGGGAAAAATAATACTATTTGTGCAAATTCCTTCCAAAAAGGGAGGGGATTTGGAACTAGTTATGAAAGTCTCTACCACTGTGGTGAGAGTGCATGAGATCAGGGCCTATATATGCAGCTTTTGCTCTGCTAGCTCTATTAATTAATTATCTTAATTAATATGATGTATTCACTGGAAGTGATAAATAAATGAGAACTTGGCTTTCACTGGAGACAGAGGGCTGTGCTCCTGTTTCAGACTCAGGGTGGGAACCCAACTAATTCTAGTTCATTTCTTGTTTATGCCACAGCCTTTGGTGTAACTTTGTACAAATCCCTGTTTCTGTACATCTGTTTTATTTCCCATAAAAAGAAGATAATACCTCCTCCCCTCAGAGATGTTTTGTAAGGGTGTGGTTTGCGAGGCACTTCAATATTAACGTGATTGATCCCATTTGATTTCTGGAGATGAAAAGCCTATTTGCAAAAGATAATAAGGCCTGTTCAAATACTTCTTTACTGACTATTTTATCTGCTATGATATGAAAGTTGTTAATAATTTCACTCTACCAACAATTTCTAGCCTATGGACATACCAGTGCAAAGTTAAGTTGTGATGAATTTTGGTTTTTAAAAAAGTGACTGTTCTAAATTTTTACTTGAACTTCTGAACGTGAGATTGTCTACAGCAATACGAATTTTCTGAGGCAAATTCTCAGCTGTCATAGAACTGTGTACTTCTATGAGACTGCATGGATTTACACCAGCTGAAGATCTGGCCTGTTGTGTCTATGTTAATAATAACTTTACCAGAAGTTAAATTAATTTTAAATATTAACAGCAAGGTTATTTATTTTCTGCCATGCACTTATATATAGCAATGCCTGAATATTTATGTCTCTGTCTCAGGGGGTTTATTGTGACAAAATAATGTTTTTTACAGAACTGTTGACTCAATTTGTTTACCGTTTTCTTTTTTTATGGGTGAATCATTATGCAAACTGAAATGACTGAACGTGTGTTTTCCCTGTTATTAACTTTAATCCTTTTCAAATGCTTAGACAGTTTTGAATTTTAAATCCCATACAGAATAAATAGTTATATCATCATATAGGTTATTTGCAAACATATATGCTGTGAATCATATCTGCTAACATGTTAATTGTTTCCATATATTTGAATGGTTGAGATATTAGATGACCTTCGAAGTTTTACCTGGTGATGAAGTTGGAGGAATGGGGAGTTCTGTAAGAGCTAAGCAAGGCTTATCAGAGCGCAATATGAAAGACTAAGATGACCTGTACTTATTCTTTGGTACTTCTTGAGATAGTTGGTATTTTTTTATTTGGCCAACTATTTGCATAAACACATACTTGTTTTTCTTCTTCTAAGGGAAGATTTTTATCCATCCTAACTCTTTAAAGCAATGTAAAAAGGTCTGGGGTAATACCAGAGTCCAACTCTGGTGGATTTCCTTGGATAAAAGTTCCCTGTTGAAGCATGAGTGTAGAGGCCGCCAGAAAGGAGGGCTGGGGATAGAAGCGGGGTCCTCAGGGCAGGCCCACCGGCAGCAGGAGTACCAACAACCCAGGCAACTCTGTGGCAGCCTGGTGAGGCTTCCACAGCTGAGGCAGGATGAAGAGACTTGTCTAGGGCACAGGCAGGATTTTTCAAGCTCTTAAGCAACCCAGTACCACCAAGGTCAGAAGGCAAACTTTTGACTACTTTCTCCAGGGGGAGTGAAGAAAGACAAGGCAGGGTTCTCTGCTAGTACTCCAGAGTTCAGGCTGAGGTTGGAAAGTGCTTCCCATCCCAGCATGTTTTTAAAAAGTGAGTCACAGTTGCACGTGCACAGCATGAGACACCTGAAAGATCCAGATTCACCAAGACTCTGAGTGTTTGATCTTTTCAGCTTCAGTCATCTCGAGCTGGACAAGAAACTTGGAGCTGGGAAAGTACTCAGAGTTTCTACTCATGTTTGAAAGGGTAAAATTCATAATCTATACTGTCTGGTTTTCTAACCCATGATATGCGTATCATGGCATCTCCAATTCCTTGCATAATAACCCTATTTTTCATGTACAGGAATGTCATATCTTGAAGGAGGATATATTTAACGGTAGGCACCATTGTAGGTTTCTTGTTGTTAATAAATGTTTTTAAGACTACTTTCTGTCATTCGCTGTCTTTGATTTAAAGTATATGTTTACCTATTTTGCATTGCAGTATTTTACCACAGATGTCCTGGGTATTCATGCAAGTTACTTTGACTATATTTGTGTGTTTGTGTGTGAATACAGATAGACTATTGACCTATGTTTAAAAATGCGAGGCTATATTGCAGCAGTGTATTTTCCCTTCAGAGTAGTAGTTTATGTAGATAACTCCATCAGTATTGGACACGATCTGTAGGCAGCTCACAAGAATGAGACACCCTAATATGGCTCTTAGTGAAATGGATCTTTAATCTTTTTTTTTCATGATTTAGTATCATTAAGCACTTTCATTAGGACATGTATAGGGCAAGTTCATTGAATTCTGCTGATGGTGAATCAGGAAGATATGGTGAAAGTTACGTCTAGCATAAATCTATCCATGTTTAGTCTCTTATAATGTTTTAAATCACAAACTTATATCCAGATTTAGAGACCAGATACAAATTTGTGTTTGCCTAATCTGTCATCTACCTCTCTCCACCAAACATTGGGTTTATTTTTTTTAATGTTTTGATTCTGAGCTGTTTTGAAGGGGTGGCGGTTTTTGGTAAATATTGTAAATTAAATGCTAAACATGATTCAGTGTAACTGGAAAAATACCTGAAAAACTGTGTTACTTTTCAAGGAAAACCTTCTGTTTTCTAGAAAGTCAAATCCATTAGCTAAATGCTGATGAATAGAGAAATATAATGCAATGTGCAGGGGGCCTTTGGGAGACTGAGATGGCTGTACTCTAAGCTTTTAATATAATAACCAATGTAACCTTGTTTTAAAAAGTTTTGCGGAATCTCTTAGCTGAGAGATAAATAATCCAGGGCTTAGGGAAGACAGAAAATATCTTGTGGTAGAGCAGTGTAATAAAGCCAATTAAGACGTGAATATTAAAGTTCTGTTAACAAGTATTTTGTTTCCACTGCTTAAAAAGGAATAGCAGATGAGTTTGCTGAGATTTATAAAATAAAAATACATCCTCTTAGTTTTTTAATACAAAATAATCTGTTTAGAAGAAAAGCTAGCATTAAAAAAAGTCTCAGAAACATTTATCTGATCATTAGTTGATTGGTCATCTGTAAAAGATCAGCTTTTGCTAATATTTTTTTATGCAATAGCACTTGAGATCCAGCAATAATGCTACAGTTCAGAAACCACTTTGTGGTGACAGCTGGCAAACACCTTCTTTCTTAGTGTCAGTCCCAGCGATCCACTTGGAACATATGCTGGAAGATGAAACAAATACTGTGTGGACAGCTCAGAAAACTCCCAGTTTGCAATTTATTTTTCAAGATGAATTCAATTTGTTTGCTACATCAAAAAATCACCAAAAAGAATAGCATGAAACACAAAAGAAGTGGCTAACAACTGCAATTTGGAAACAGTGTAATTCCCCTGTGTATTGCTCTGAAAATTGTTCTTTTAAGAATAACAGTGTTGTATCAGCAGTCTCTAAGACATCACTGTAAAGTTTCTGCGATGAATGATTCTAAGTGACCGTAGCTCAAAAGAGAGAATGAACTAGGTTAGTATAATGATGAGGTGGCATCAAAAAGGTCCAGAAGACTGCAAAGGTTAAAATGATCTGTTGTACAATCACAGATCAGCTCACCCTAAACTAACTCTCATAGTGTAATGTCAGCATTCTTTTTTTTTTTTTTTTTACACCTTATTAGCATTCTTATTCTTCTAAAAAGCCAGGTGGAAATTTTGTAAACATTGACATGTATTAGTTTTCCAAAATTATTCCTGTTATGTAACTATCACGTCACAAGGAAGGTATATAGCTGATAATTGGAAAAACTTCTGTGCCACAGATAGCACATCTCTCACCCACATGTCCTGTGGGCCTGCACCAAGGACATCAGAGGATTTCCTATGCTTACCACCTTTGTCCAGAGATATTTCTTTTTAAGGCACTTTGGCTTATCTTTCAAGATCTGCATTAACTGATGTGTCATTCTAAAATGTATTCTCCCTTCTTTATTTATTTTAATCCAAAATACATACAAGCATATATATGTCTGTATAAAAAAAAATAAATAATATTAATTGTAAAATACTCTTTGTAGATGTGTTTCAAAGTTTAGAATTCCCAAATAAAACAATATTCCCAACAGCATTTTCTTAGTTTAAAATTATTCATATGCATTCCCCAGAGTACTGGGAAAGCAGATAGCAGAGGCTTTTTATATACAGCGTATAATTGACAAAATCAGGTTCCTGGCATACAGATGAAAAGGTGCCCCATTTCTGCTGGATGCACTTTTTGAAAACTTGTGAGGTGTTCTTTGATTCACTGAGGGCAATGCCTTGGGAAGAGCTGGGATAATTTTGGGGAGGGAAGAGACTGGTGTTTCAGGAAAAGCGATTACTCGGTATCCAAAGATCATCTGGGAACCAAGCGAAGGAGTATGTGTGTGGTCTGAGGTCAAGTGTCCCCATTGCTCAATTTAGTCTGTCTCTCAATAATGAACTAGTCATTCTGCAAGCTCTGCCTTTGTAATAGAGCCAAGAGCAGAGGAAGGTTTTAAACGAGCATCTCACTGATGCTCACATTTGCCCCTATTGTATTTCATGGATGCTTAACTATTGCTTCTGAAAATGCTGCCTACTTTTTCTTACCTCTTCTGCCCTCTGAGGGACAGGGAAACCAGGGGCTCCCCCTCACATGAGAAGGGACGAGTCCCTTGCTACGGAAGTGTTGGCAGGTCCAGATCTTTAAACTGGAGGATGGTTCAGACTGTGGAGCCTGACTTGCATGGTGCTGTAGCTATCAACCGCTAGTTCTGCCTCTGAGGCAACAGCCACTATACCTGGGGCTGAATTAGGCTATGCTTAGGTTACTTTAAGTTTTTAAAAGGGATATTCCTAAACTTCCTATCTTCTAACACTGTGTCTGTTGCTTTAGACACACAGTGAGCTTGTGAGTAGAACTATTTAACAGTTTCTGTCAAAAAAATTAGGAACCACAATGGCTTTTTGACTTAAGTAGTTGGGAATTTGTTTGGTTTTATTTTTCTGGAAAACGTTTAGAGGCCAGAAGTTATTGCTACTTGATAAATGTTTTCCATCCTTGAACAGCACTCTGAAGGGGCTAGGTTCAGTTTTGAGCATTACCTCAGACAGTTTTCATAAACAAATTTTGGGAGATGGTGGCTGGGCTGGTTTTGTTGGAAAATACTGTTTCTTTTTTGTGAAACTTTATTCTAAATTATTATTTGAATATCTGTATTGGAAATTGTCACCCTAAGGTCCTTGGGCACATAGAAGCCTTCCAGAACTGGAGAAGATAGCACATCTTTGTGTTTAATAGCCCTAATAGACTTTTCTTCTAGGTACGCATCTTTTATCCCTTTTATTCTTTTTAGCTCCAAAATCTCCTGTAGTGATAAGCTCCATATTTTAATTACTTGTTAAATGAGAAAGTATTTCCTTCTGTTAACTTTATAACAGGCCGTAATAATTTCATGTTCTTACAGGATGAGAAATAGTGATAATTGTTACCTATTTGTTCTCTCCATGCCATTTGTGGTATGCTTTACTTTTCTGATATCCTCTTTTATTTCTTTCTGAAACGGTAGAGTCCTAATCTGTTCTGACATAGGAGGTCTACTACATTGCTGATTAGCTGCATCATCCCTCTCTTTCTTGGAGAGAGAATGCCACGGAGAAGTTTGTTAACAAGATCCTTGCATTGTCCTGGTCTGTGCTAAGCTTGGAGTGGAGAGCAGAAACAACTCATCTGATTTCAAGTGCTTTGATGCGACATAAGAATAAGGATAGTCCTGTATGTGCTTTCTCCTTACCTCTTAAGTTTTAATGCATTAGTAGAGCAGAATATTTGCAGTTGTCCAAGAAGAGTGCAGGTGTGATTCATACACACCTGTCTGAACAGTGAGGGAGCAGCCACCTTCTGCAACCACAGCAGCTTTCCACCCAACTTCAAGGGAATCCTGACGATGACCAAATTGCAATAATCTAGTCTGCAGTGCGTGTACATAAGCAAGTGTAGGTTTATATTGGATATTTTATGCCAGATTCTGCTTAGTTTTAAGATGACATTTGAGTAAAGGTGTGTGAAAGGAGAGGGAGATCAGTACCAAGGAACAGTGAGAACCTCGAGGAGCTCTCCCTGTGCCATGCTTCATTGTGCAAGGGCTTGGCTAGAGGTCCGTTTGGGTCAGGCTGCCTGCTGGAGTACCCAGCCACCAGTTGCACACCCCTGGTGTGCTGTACCCCAATAACACTTTGCGTTAAGCAGACTGCAA
The DNA here is from genome assembly GCF_965638725.1 of Aptenodytes patagonicus. Lineage (NCBI taxonomy): Eukaryota > Metazoa > Chordata > Aves > Sphenisciformes > Spheniscidae > Aptenodytes > Aptenodytes patagonicus. The sequence goes on along the minus strand of NC_134950.1, from coordinate 98,475,751 downwards.
GAGCAGGTGAGAGCTGACTGATGAGCAGTAGGCTTCAACAGTAAGAACAACTGCAAAAAAGAAGAGATAAGACCTGACAAACACAGATTTCACTACCAGCACAGCCTGCTTCAGAGCAGAATTTCTGCTTGTTTTAAAGCAAAAAATGATGTCTTCTTATCATAGTTGTACATCTGAGACAGAAGGTAAAAATGTTTGGAAGCTAAGAAAGCTGGAGAAGTGCTTCTTCTTAAAGAGGTGGGTTTAAGAACTGTATTCGTAGAGATGTTATTCTCTAGTTGCACGTTATTCAGTATCATCATAGCTAACACCGATATTATGATTCCTAGGTTCAACTGGTCAAGAATTCACTGTATTTTCTGCTATGCACTTTCAGTGAAATAGAAACATCAGTTCAAATATTTCTTTTGGAGAGTTAGATATTCTTTAATACATGAATCATCATGTATCCAGGTCTTCTGCTCCCCCCACAAATGATTGAAAAAGAAGAAAAAGAGGAGGAAAAGCAGGGAGAAAAATAATCATAAGTTTAAAGTCAGATGATTGTTTTCATCTTAATTAGGGGAAAAATGGAGAACTTCAAAATCAGCGTTTTCTGTCCTAAGGTTTAGTTTTTATTCGGAGCAGGCTTTTTGTCTTGATCTACAGCAGTGAAATGGACCTAGTTCACATCTCCTTACTTGACCACACTGATCATTAGGCAGACAGAAAAATGTACTTGCCTGAAAACTTTGACTGACTAAAAAGGTGAAGGATTGAGTCCATGGACTGAGACAACTGCCTAAGTTTTTTCTAGAGTGGTGGTTGTTTGTATTTTTGCATTGTATTTAATTTCTCCAGCCCACACAGCAGACTAGACAGACAAAAGAAAGAGAAGTAGATCTGCAAGAATGCCACTGTCTAAGAAAAAATACTGTAGGTCTGCCCTCTTCTGGGCAACAGGGCTCCAGAGCCTGCTGTGACAGCATGTTTTTGGTTTCCCTCATACTCTTTCACAGCCAGCTGTGTGAGATCTGAGGGCCTGTGAACTGTTGGGTAATCATGGGTACCACCAACCAGATCCCATGAACACTGCTGCCGCCTCCTGTCTGTCCTCCCTGTTATCTCAAACTATGATGCTGTCCTTCCCAAATCTATTAGAAAATATCAGAAGTCAGGAATTGGAGATATGAGGTCATCAGCTCTTAAGCTTGCTGGGAAAAGATAAGCTCTGCCCTCCTTCATTGTGGGCTCCTGTGGTACTTGGAGTGCTCCTCAGGAAATGCTTTAGGACGCTGCTAACACAAACTCCAATCTCTTCATGTGTTGCATGTCCTGCACAGTAAATCTGATCTTGAATGTCATTATACAGATGTATTCTCACAGGTAACATTGATCCAGGCTTAACATAGATATCTGAATGAAAGGATCGGAATGGAAAAAAAAAAAATCCAAAGAAGGAAATCTCAACTTAAAGACTTAGCATAAGGAAATAATCTCTCTAATTATGATGTGCAGTTTCACCAGGCTATACACAACTGCATCCTGAAACCCAGAATGAGCATTCGCTCAGAGCTGATAAAAGTTAACTCCTCTTGTCTCTTCCATGGGCAGGTGAACACGAAAGCATTTCACTGTCTGGTTATTTTGGGATCTCTTATTCAGTCACTTTACACACTCAGATTCTCAGTTGCAGCCATTTTAAATCCTCAGTGGTTTAGTAAACACAAAGGATTTTTTTGTGAACATTTCCTGCTTGAGACCACCAGGCACTGGGACCACCTGGACCCAGTCACATTTGCATGGCTCTGCAGTAGATTTAGGGTCCAGCCCATGCTGTGAAATGGCATGGTCGGCCTGCCTGGCTTTGCTTGGAGGGACATTGTTTGGGGCCTGATTGCTGGATTATCCCAGCGTCTGTGAGGGATGTTTGCCATTCCAAATCATGGTCTCACATCTTGTTATAATCTACCTTACTTCTGCATGTGTTGTGAAGACTTGGCAGTTTTCTTCTCCCTGAGACAGTGTTTGTGTATCAGACCTCTGACTATGGATGTGAATGTCTGGAACTAAGAACATTCCCACCCCTCATTTTGCTTTTGTGAAGCTCAGTTTTCATGGTTGCTTTCCAAAAAGACAATTTGCATACACTGTTAGTAAACAGATTATAAGGCACTCATTTGTGTACTAAATCACAGCAAACTGTGCTTTGTGAATCTGATTCTCATCTCCCCTTCATTCTAACCTGGCTTAACTCCATTGATTTCAGTGGAATTACTGCTGATTTATGCTGTGAAAGCGAGAGGAGAATCCAATGAGCAAATTTCCCTTTTGCACATAGGCATGCCAAAAGAAGTCCTGATTTACCATTGTGAATCTCTTCCAATATTATGCTGGCTTAACTTCTTTTGAATTACTTCACTGGAATGCTACTGCAGTGAATCAGGCCCAGGATCTATATAATTCTCTTTGTGTGCTGCTTTCTCCTTGTTTTTTTTTCTCCATGTATATTTCCCCACATTAAGACTGAACTTTACTGTCTGCTTTGCAGGTGTCTTGTATATGACTCTATAAGAAAATGCATTTTTTTAAAATTACAAGATCAGTTCAACAGAAAATGGCTACTACAAATGAGAATTCCAACACAACAAACCTTTGTTTCTGGTTATGTCATTATACTATTAAAATAACTACTGTAAAAAGACTGGGGAGAAATTACAGGTATCTCAGTGTGCACTATAATTACCGAATGCTTTTGCTGTAACATAGCTCTGGTAATGACGTGCAAATGCTGCTCTGTCTGTCCTTTTATCTTGAGAAGATAACACAATATAGTTAAATATGCAATAACTGCTTGCTCACACATACCTGTATCTAGCCGTAACTACATAAAACTTCCACTTTTCATCAGTCTTCTGTTTTTTTTATCTTGTTGCAAATCCAGTCTGAAAACGAATACACATGCATTTAAAAATAAAATACAATAAAAATCAGTCCAACTTTTTAAAATCCAAATGACATATACACACAAACTGATTAATGTCATACTGAAATCAATACAAGAAGCTGATAAGTGTAACTGAAAGATTCATATGTTATGAATCTTTGGCAGAATGGAGAATTTTCTGTTTGTATGAGCAAATTATGCGGTTTTCTATCATGCTGTTCGCACTTACTCTAGGCAACTTACAAAAATAATATGGATGAGGAAAATCTTTGCCATGATCCAGGTTTCTTAAGTTTAGTAATGGGTTTTGCACACTTGGCAAATCAGCAGGACTTACGCTCCTAAATTACTGAGGTGCTTTGAAACATTTGTTCTCCATCTCTGTTTGCCATATACCCTACATATAAAACATAAGATTAAAATCAGTTTGATGGGTGTGTTTCTGCAGCTGACCTAGGTGGAAAGCGGACTATCTGATATAAAAGGTTCCCTCAATTTGTCTTCCGCTAGGAGAGTCCTTGTGAAGAGGATAGGAAAATGCCAGCTGACAAGCAGTAATGATGGGTGGTTTCAATGCACTACAATTGTAGTCACCAGCACATGGGGCAAAGTGTTGCTCCACACACCTACCGCTACCCAGACGTGGCTGTGAGGCAGTTACCTGGATCCATGATTTAAGCTTTCATAGAACAGTAGCTCTCCAGGTCCCTCCTTCCTGTGAAAAAGGACTAGCTGAAGCATAAGAAGTTAAAATGAGACTTCATTAACTTGGCAATTACAGCACATACACTAATGATTAGAAGAAAAACTGGAAGCAGGGAAGGACTAAGAGCACGTTCACACACAAAAAGAAAAAGAAAGGACCTGAATCTTTTCTAACTAAACCATCAAGGCATCAGTTCCATAGAATGTCAATGTTAATATTATTACAATGAAAAATAATTAAACTAGAGCGATTTGAAAACAATGTTAACATTCTGCCCGAACACCACCTAGTGAGTAACTAATGACAATTATTGCCACTTCTTAGTCAAGCTCCACACAACAGAGCTATTGAAAAATAATTTTCATGCAGCCCACTGTAAGAACCACTATACTTAAATCCCCCAAAAATGTTTCATAGGAGATGGCAATGTGAACACCTTTAATTTAAGTTTTGAATCTATAATTTTATATGCTAAGTAGGGAGAATAAAGATATATTTGAAATGTTAAATACTTTTAAACATTTCTTAATTTTACATGTCAACAGTATTTTAAATACTGCATCACATTTTCAAAGGAGCAGTAATGTGGTTTGTTGGGTTACACCCAACTTTGTACGTTAATATTTCTCTCTCACGCGCTCATAAACACATCTGAATTTGAACATGTAAACCATGTTTGTACAGAAATGTGGATGGATGGATGGATGGATATCTGGCTCCGTTAATGGCTTGTATAAATAGTATGTTTGTAAAAGGAGTGGAGGAACACAATTAAAATGAAGACCCAACTGTTCCTAAAGAAAATAAACACTTTCTGGTAGACTTACAGTTGCAACATGCTGTTAACTGTATGTGTCCAATGCCTGGAAAAAAAAAAATAAAAATAAGAAAGAGAAGTAGTATCTCAGCAACATTTGGAAAAGTCTGGGCAGTCTTATCATTCATTCCTGGAAGGTGCAGGGCAAGGCTGTTCAATTTTTGTCTGCTCCAGGACAGCATCTGTCACATAGGACTGGGCCATCAGTGCATACAGAGGATAAGCAAGAAGCAGTCCAAGAAAAATTAAATTGGTCGAATGCTAGTTTTGCAATGTTTGAAAGGAATCAGCTACAGTGTAAATACAAAATTGAATGCTGGGAGCTGCCACGGGACAACATCGAAAGCTGGGGAGTCAACTTCTTTATTCCCTCTTTACTAGCAGAACTAATGGTATAGATACAGAGCAGGCTGTTTGTTTAACATGGTCACTGTGCTGGTTTTGGCTGTGATAGAGTTAATTTTCTTCACAGTAGCTGGTATGGGGCTATGTTTTGGATTTGTGCTGAAAACAGTGTTGATAATAGAGGGATGTTTTAGCTATTGCTGAGCAGTGCTTACACACAGTCAAGGCCTTTTCTGCTCCTCACACCACCCCACCAGCGAGTAGGCTGGGGGTACACAAGAAGTTGGGAGGGGACACAGCTGGGACAGCTGACCCCAACTGACCAAAGGGATATTCCATGCCATATGATGTCGTGCTCAGCATATAAAGCTGGGGGAAGAAGAAGGAAGGGGGGGATGTTCGGAGTGATGGTGTTTGTCTTCCCAAGTAACCATTATGCGTGATGGAGCCCTGCTTTCCTGGAGATGGTTGAACACCTGCCTGCCGATGGGAAGGAGTGAATGAATTCCTTGTTTTGTTTTGCTTGCGTGTGCAGCTTTTGCTTTACCTATTAAACTGTCTTTATCTCAACCCACAAGTTTTCTCACTTTTACTTTTCTGATTCTCTCCCCCATCCCACTGTGGGGGAGTGAGTGAGCGGCTGGGTGGGGCTTAGTTGCTCGCTGGGGTTAAACCGCAACAGTCCTTTTTGGCACCCAGCGTGGGGCTTGAAGGGTTCGAGATAACAACAGATTTGATTGGAATACGCTAGTTCAAATTTATAGCTGTTTTTGCTGTTTAGCTATTAACTGACAGGCTCCTGTGCTTGTCATGGGGCTTGCTTGCTTTACTGTTTATTAGTCTAGTGCTCGTTAGTGGCTGCTTTTTACTTTCACTGCTTGCTGTACTGTTGATCATCTTACTCTGCTGTGCCTGGGAATGTTTTGATAACAGCAATGGCGATGCGCCTGGGCTGGCAGATGGCCAGGGCATCACTGCTCTTTCTGTGCTGCTGTACTGGACAGGCTGGAACTCCAGTGTGAACTTGAGTCGAAGGGACTGTGACCTGCGGATGAGTCCACACAGGAGCAGGACACCCCGAAGCGTCTGTGGCCGTGGATAAGCCCCTGCCAGAGCAGCTACATCTCGAAGCATCTGTGGCTGTCGTTAGGTCTGTGCCGCAGCAGGTATACCTCTGAAGGGATTGTGGCTCGAAGATAAGTCCACACTGGAGAAGGTATACCTCGAAGCATCTGTGGCTGTGGATAAGTCCGTGCTGCAGCAGGTACAGCTTGAAGCATCAGTGGCTGTGCATGAGGTCGTGCTGGAGCACCTCAAACCGTGTGGCCATGGATAAGCCCACAACAGAGCAGGTACTCCATTGGAGGGACTGTAGCCATGGGTAAGGCCATGTTGGAGCAGGTTTACTTCTGAAGGGACTGTGGCTGTGCGTAAGGCCATGCTGGAGCAGATATATCTCTGAAGGCATCGTGGCCCATAGAGAAAGCCACACTGGAACAGGTGCACCTCAAAGTGACCGTGGCTGTGGATAAGCCTATGCTGCAGCAGGTGTACCCCTGGAGAGACTGTGGCTCACAGATAAGGCTCCACTTGGAGCAGGTACGCTCCTAAGGGACTGCAGACTGTGGATAAGTCCAAGCCAGAGCAGGGGCAAGGGGAGGAGTTCCTTGCAATGTTAAACCCTATGGTCTGGTCCAAAGGGGCCAGGGGTGGAGATTGTAATGGAAATACCTTTAAATTGTTGTAACCCAGGATTTGAGTTGCATGTTATGGGAATTACTAGAGCAGGAACCACCTGAACCAATGGAGGAGAAGCCTTACAGGCAGCAGTGCAAGTGCAGCAGTGGCCTGATCTGAGCTGGCTTTGGTGCCCAGTAACTCCACGCAACACACCACCTCTCCTGTCCTGATTGACCACCATAACGGATGGAGCCCAAAGTCATGGACTAAATGAATTCAGTGGACATTTTGTGGACATCTGTGGACATTTTACAGACATTTCACAGGGGTGGTCCATAGACTACGGGAATGATATCTGCGTATTATATCAAAGGATGGGAAGGAGTGTGGTGGGTAATGAGAATGTATTGGATAGTGTGGAACCTGAGCATGACATAAATGGTATGGAATAAGGTGTGGAGAATGTGCTGGGTTTGGCTGGGATAGAGTTAATTTTCTTCATAGTAGCTGGTATGGAGCTATGTTTCGGATTTGTGCTGAAAACAGTGTTGATAATAGAGGGATGTTTTAGTTACTGCTGAGCAGTGCTTACACACAGTCAAGGCCTTTTCTGCTCCTCACACCACCCCACCAGCGAGTAGGCTGGGGGTGCACAAGAAGCTGGGAGGGAACACAGCCGGGACAGCTGACCCCAACTGACCAAAGGGATATTCCACGCCATGTGACGTCATGCTCAGCATATAAAGCTGGGGGAAGAAGAAGGAAGGGGGGACGTTCGGAGTGATGGCGTTTGTCTTCCCAAGTAACCATTATGCATGATGGAGCCCTGCTTTCCTGGAGATGGTTGAACACCTGCCTGCCGATGGGAAGGAGTGAATGAATTCCTTGTTTTGTTTTGCTTGCGTGTGCAGCTTTTGCTTTACCTATTAAACTGTCTTTATCTCAACCCACAAGTTTTCTCACTTTTACTTTTCTGATTCTCTCCCCCGTCCCACTGTGGGGGAGTGAATGAGCAGCTGTGTGGGGCTTAGTTGCCGGCTGGGGTTAAACCACAACAGTCACTTTCTGCTTGATATATTTACTAGCAGAAATATCAAATTATATTATCTCCTAAAGTGTTCATTGTACTACCCCTTGTGCCTCTCTGTTCCAAGACCAGTCATAATCAATCAGGCCGATGAATGCAAGCATCTTTTCTCACAGCATATAAGGTTTTACTGAGTATTTTACAAAGGAGAACAAAGCATGTAACAACAAATATGAAACAAATGACACACAGCACAGTAAATAGGCAGTGGCACAGCGGGGTATTCATACCATTAACTTCAGTCACCTACTAAATTAGGTGGTGAGGAGTCCCAGGCTCTTTATCTAGTCAGTGAGGATGGAGAGCTCCACTGTAGGGCAATTCAGAGAAGCAAAGAAAGTCTCCTCATCTACTCTATTGCTTGTACTAGCTAAATTGATTTGGGTATTATGAATACTCCCTATAAAGTATTAATAGGACAACTGCTGTAATGACTGGAATAGGCATCACAGCCTCACATCCAAATGTTTTCCTTCTAAACTGTGGGAGAAATACGTTTTAATTCAGAGAGTGGTCCTAGTTAGAGGACAAAATTCTGGGAAAAAACTCCCTGCTGATGCTGTGGTGGATTCAAAAATACTGGGTGAGCACAAGAAATCCTCAAAATGTTTGTGAACAGTATTTCTAGATGGAAGAGAAGGTATGTCTACAGGAAGTCCACAGTGTTACAACCTGAGCTTTGTGATAGATCTAAGAGCTCAGGCTTTACACCACAAAGCTCAAATATCTTTGTAACTTGGATCACTAGTTTACCTTAAATTGAAACAGAAGGAGACAGTTCCGTGTTGGACCAGAAGGAGAAATGTTATGTCGTGCCCATTACGTCCTGTCTTTATTAGACTAGCAGTAACATTCTGACACGATGCAAGGGAAAGGAAGGGATAAAAACCTTGGATTTGAGAAGTAAAAAAGGGTAAGACTCTAAGAGTACAGGTGTTGGCCTTGCAATGTGACTGAGGGAATTTTCTCCAGCACTCATGCTTGGGATGTCAGCTAAGTAATAAAAAAAAAGAGTAGAGAAACTGGGGAAAGTGTGTTGCAGAAAGGAGAGTCTAGTTTGAGGATGCAGCAGAAATTATGTAAGGAACAGCTTCAGTTCTCATTGTTGATAACTAATATTGGTAATAATCTAGTGAGAATCTATGTGACTGCCTATTTCTGCCAACTCTGCTTTCCATCCAGGCTGCAATACTGGCCAGTACTTTAATGGCGCAATCTGGCCCAAGATGGGCATTGATTCAAAACAGCCGACTCAGAAATGAAATACATGGAAAGGGAAAAAGCAAAACAAAACTCCATGTGAAAGGAAAAAGATCCAAACAACTGATGGTCTTTCTGATCCCTGAATGGACGCCAGTTGTCCTGAGGCAGTGAAGTAGCCAACAGATAATTCTGAACTTTGAAAGGCATCCATATCACCACTCAGTCAGGCAAGGGAAAAAGAAACCGCATGTTAAAAAAAAAAAAAAGAAGAGGGTAAAAAAAAATAGCCCACCTCTCTGTCAAAAGCCTTTATAAAAATGTCTCTTAAAATAAAATGGACCTCAGGATAGATTTCCATTCAGTTTGCCAAAACCACGTTTACCCAACAGGTCTGTTCCCTGCTTGGCCCAAGTTTACTGTCCCACAGCAATCTTCATGACTCAGGAGAGCCAACAACGATAACTAATGAAATTGCACTTAGGTGAACTATGACAACGAGCGTGTGGGGCGTACTCCACAGAGGAATAAGTGGGAAATTCGTACTTGGCCACCTTGTGTTTGTGTGCTTGTGGGGGAAAGAGGCGCAATCATCCACATTTGCAGAGGGAGCGAACAAGCTTTCCAGATCAACTGGCTCCTTCATGACAAGAGCAGGACACGAGCCAGACGTGTCACTCTCACTTTCTGCCTCTTTTATCTCTCGCCACAACTAGGGACTGCAGAGCGGAGATTGTTCTGGCTGGAAGCTGAGGGACACAGGTGGTACCAGCAGCTGCAAGCTCTTTAGCTCTCGTTGGCTCCACTTATTAGAACATGCATTGTATGTTTAATACATTGCATCTCATTGTGTGGGAACAAGAGTTGGAGGCTGGTGGTGCTGCACGACTGTCGCTTGTATTGCTGGGGAGGGAAGGCAAGGTGGAGGCTGCTCCTAGTTAGACATAATTAGAAGCTGGGGGTCCTGAAGAGAATTTGGTAACTCCACAAGAAAACCAGCTGTCCTTGATTACAGTGATATATTAGTCACTCTAACATAGCTGTGCCAGTCAGCATTTTGCAAGAAGCAAATAATGCAGTGATATTTTCAAGGTAGACATATGGGGGGACCAAGCTTTATGCATGGCTTAGCCCTGAAACGGGATGATTTGTTTGTTTGTTTATTTTTAAATTGCTGGCCTTAAAGAACAAAGGATTTTGGGAGGTCCAGGTCAGGTATCTTCCTTTTATTTGCTTTTTACATGTAAGCATCACCACATTTTTGCTCTTGGCAAGCTTACTCTGTGTGTGACAACGCTGTTCACCTATAACACATATGGGGGAGGTTCTTCCAGGAATAGTATGATTTGATTCAGTTTAAATTATCACATGCTCTGATAATAAGTAAAATTTTATGAACAGCTATTGACACCTGTGGGCAACTTTTCCATGCTGCTTATTTCTGGAACTATTAACTGGAAAATATTGTTTACTCTAAATGATTTCCTTATAATCTTCATTTTAAAAACTAGTGGGTCATGATTTGTTACTTTTGTTCAAGAAAGGGTTTAAAACAGGAATCTGGGTAACTGCAGGTCTAGTACTTTCACTTTGGAGTGTGCAAGTCTCCGGAATCTGTTGTTGGAGGAAAAAATAATAAAGTGTGGAAGCAAATAGAAAATGGGAGAAAAATGCACCACAGGTTTATCAATGTAGATGGTTATCACAGTAAACTGATATTACTCTTTGGCAAGATTTTCTTAGACAAACAAAGTGCAGAAGATTTTGTCTGTCTGGAGTTTCATGAAGCACCGGTATCACACAGATGGAAAATTACTGAGGTATAAAGGGAGGATTTGGTCAAGAACTTTGAGGTGGGGCAGAACAGGTTAAAGGGAATATGACAGTACCTTGTGCTGAAAGGATAGGTATTGCAGTTACAGGTTCTTGCAAGCTCAGTCTTAGGACAAGTTTTACTTATACTTTCATGAATGACCATGTCATAAAAAGCAGGAGAGGGCTAATGAAATCTGTTGAGGTTTCCCTAACATTGGGAAACCTTGTCAAGGCTGAGGAGAAATAGCATACATACCAGAGAGGCAGAACAGGAGTCTTCAGCAATGGAGAGAGAATGCTACACAAGAGATGAGCAGTAGCACAAAGTGCTACTCAGGAAACAATAACAATTTCAGATGCATTTTGTTAGAGCTCATCGTCTAGAAACAACACAGAAGGGAAAGAATTGGGTGTATAATTAGTCAATCACATTGATGGCTGAGACCCATCACGCTGATCCTGTGGAAAAGGCAAATGTAGTCCTAGGATGTATTGACAGCTAAATATAATCCAGCATTCTCAGTAGAAAATCCATACCTCTGTCAAATATTTGAAAATCATTCTGATCTATAGAAACATTTTAAGCTTCACTGACAAGATGAAATAACATCCAAGTTTCTGAAATACTTGAAAATGGGTATTCAAACACCTGTCAAAATAATAATTGACAATTTATTTGGATCATTCTCCAGATAGCCAGGTTTTACCTATTCTTTCATTGTTCTGTTAAACCTAAGCATAGTCTTAAGCATTGCTTTATTTATCTTGCATAACAAGCATGAATTTTCCCTGAACTTCTTTCCCCCTCCCCCCTCAAGCTTTTTGTGCATCTAACTGACAGCAATGGGAAGCAGTTGGACAGTTATAGAGAGGAAAGGTATTCATAGAGTCCAAGAAGAAACTGGTATTTGATACCAAATGAAAATAAATTAGCCAAATGCAGTACCAAATTATAATAATAATTATGCCAAATGCAGTACCACAGTACTTCCCTGTCACATAAACAAGACAACACACATCCCATGAACTTCTTCAGTCTCCCCACACCTCCCAGTCCCAATCAAACCACTTCAGGACTATACAGCTTATTTTATTTTTGAATGCAATGTGCAATTGTGTAATTCACTGTGGCATAGTTAACATACCTGAGATCTAAAGTATGTCTTTCCCTAAGACATGTTGCGGAAACAGTACTTGAAAACTTACAGTTTACCCTAAACAGTCACCATCACGATCCACCCTCATTAGTATAGTATTTCTACTACATTGTGTTATCCTCAGCAGGGAAGGTATTTTTCTAGTTCACTGAACTCTGAAGTGTACCAAAATATATGCTGTCAAGTTAGTGTACTTTAAGTCCAGTGCAAAAAAATACTCCCACGTAAGTTACACCCAGCTTCTTTGACTCAGTATCGGGGTTTGTTTGTGGTTTTTTGTTTGTTTAGTACTGTTACCATACTGACCTAGAAGGTAAAAATGCTCATTTACTAACCAGCTTTTCCATTATCTCTGTTAGGCCTCCCCGAACGTGAGACTACAATAGAAAAAAGAAAAGGAAGCATGAAGTACTTTAACTTTTTACCCAATGTCTGTGGATCATACAGTCTCTAGAACCAAGCTTTCCATGTGCAGATTAACATTTCCTGAGACATTAAGTCAAGTAATTCTGAACACAGCTTGATTACTAGATGTAATCAAAGCCAGGCTTGCTGTTTTGGACCAGTTTTTTCCAGCTAGAGTAAGCACTGTTATTACCAAGTCTTGCTTTTCCTGGTTTTCATCTCGTTTACAGGCTGGAAAAACAGAAATGTCATAAGCAACTGAGGGAAAACTAGGCTAAGCAGAAACTTGTTGTGGACTTGGCCTCATTTCACTCACACCCTTTCCCAATATTGCAAATAGACTCCTGAGAGCAAGCATCAATGCCATGCAAATCTAATTGGAAAAGTAATAAACAGAAACCTACTTGGATGGTTTTCTTGTTGCTTATAACCCAGGAAGCCACCTAAAAATTGAATCCATTTCACTGAATCTGTTGACAACTTGAGAAATAGGAAATGAGGAAAAATAAAACTAAAATCATGCATTTTCTGATGCCCCTGATATTCATATTTCCTGTCATATACAGTAGTCATTAGAGAAACATTAGCTGGTATCTGTCTGCAACTTCTCTGCATTTCCCTGTGTCCTATTCCTGTGCTATTTTATTCCTATGGAAGACAAAAAATTAGCAGTCTGTAGATCAAGTAATTATAATCATGAGGCCACAGGTTGATAGGGCCTATGGAGAAATGTCTGCCTTTAAAAATGTAAGTATAATTACTACATTATGCCTTGGAATAAATGGGAGAGAGGGGGAGCTGCGGACTTCTGTCGTGGTTGTTGAATCAAAATAAGGAGAAAAGGAAACATCAGCAGTTAGGGCAGAAATTAAGAAAAAGGAAGCTTTAAAATAACTGTGGGCCCAGATCCTTGACCAGTTTTGGTTCGTTACTTACCTCCTTTAATATTACTGCTAGCATTTATATTTTGTAGAGTTCTGTAAGATGTGCAAAGCTAACTGATTTTGCATTTCCATGTCATTCCCAGGTAAGAAGCATTATCTGTGCTGCAAGTGTAATAGTGCAGCAGCTTGCCCACAGATACAAATAAGTCAGCACTGGGGTGAAAGCTTGTCTCTCCCCTCCATTATCCTGCAGCTGGCTGGAGCCACTCGAGGTCTGAGCAAGAAGCTTAAGGTCCAACTCATTTACGTTTGACCCCCAAAAGTCCAGTCTGTAAAGATAAGACGGTTGGTTTTCTTTCCTCTGTAGATATAGTTGTCCATTTTAATTTTCCTTATGTGTGTGAAGCCTTATTTCTTCTATTTTCTCTATGAAGGGATTGAGGAAATTTTACATGAAGTTGGTCTATTTGGAAACCAACACTTGTTTGTCTCCTCCTGGGGGTGACTTCCCTGAATTTTCAGGGATTCCCAAGCAAAGGAAAAGGGGAAACCTGGACTAAATGCCCTTAGACACAAGTACAATCTGAGCTTCTCCTAAATCATGCAGGAAGATGGTTAACCCATGGGTTATACATACAAAAATACCATAATTTGGGAAATACAGTGATGCTAGCTGCTGGAAGTAGGGAAGAGAATTTGCATGATGTCATACTAGAAATATTTACTGCTGCTGTTAATTTCATTACTTCTCTTCCCTTTCTTCTGACTCGTTGGGTAACTTTAGACAAGGCTTGTAACATGCCAAGGCCTCTGTTTACTGATTAGGGAAGTGGGTATAGTAATATAACCCAGCTCAGATGTTAAATGATTGAAGCTTAATTAACGTTTTCTTCTATGATCTCTCTACAATACTACACGACTGCAATACTCCTACTGTATTATTACAGTTTTTAAATTTTATTATACCTTCCTAATCTTTTGACTTCGTTGTCATCATGCTCTCCTAGTATTTATTTTGCAAAAGCAACTTGAGAAGTCTTTCAAAATGGGTGGCAGAGGAAAGTCATGTAGTAACAAACAGGCAATAGCATTATAATAGAAACACTCCCCTGCAGTGAATTCCAGCCAGATATGGAGCATTTTAAGGTGGGGCTTATGTGGGATGTGAGCAGTACATAGCTCCTAGAGATGAGGAAGGATTTGTCCCACTGTGCTGCCTGTTTGTGCAAACACAAGACCACAAAGCGTGCCGTAAACTAAAATCTCACCTTTGTCTTGGAGGTAAATGCTCATAAGAAAGTTTGTCTTTGAATACTCCCAAAAAATCCCAATCCGTTGACACTCCCAGTCAGTAGCTTGAGATCTGCACTCATTTTTGTCTTCATTACTTGGAATAGAGAGCAGAGCAACAAAGAAATCTATCAAGTATTTGGAGGAGAAAACAAAGAACATAGTAAGTGGTTGGACTCAGGGACAAAATTTTGGGCCAGTTTGAGTCTAGGGGACAAAATACTGGGCATTTCTTTTAAAATCTGAAAAAGGGAGAAGGCTTTACACCACATGATCATTTTATTTCCTGATGGGACTGAAGGCTTATTGGTGCTGGATCAGCCAAACCTGTGCTTGACCAAGCATTTCACTGCCAGAAGCCGTGTTCCTAGCAGCATCACACCCCTTTGCCTCCTCTGTCAGGGGAAAAGGCCTGTTGCTCCAGCAGGCATGGGTCCATGGGCTGAGTGGTGTGAATGCCAGTGGATGCTAGGCAGAGAGTTACCTACTGCAACTGTGTTTGTGAAGAAAGGTGTCCATATGCCTCACCCTTCACCCTGAATCTGTGCTTGAGCAAAGTTGCACTCTTGCCTGTCCAGCACAGCAGACTGCAAGTTAGTGAAAGTTTGTGATCAGGAGGATCCATCACATAAAGAGAAAGTGAAATGGGCAAGTGAAATCCTTCTTGCTCTATTGGGAATAATAAAATTAAATAATTACTTAAAATCAAGTGGGAAGGAACATTATTATTCTATTACCAGTATTAATATTTACGTATTATAGAAGGTAACTCCACCTTGGAAATTAGATAGCTTGAATTGAACTGGAAGAATTTTCTCTTTAATTTCAGAGTAAGTTTGGAAGAAATTAGGTCTCCAGAGTTTGGACAGTGTCCTGCCACCAGCAGGAGCAGGTGAAATCAAAACAAATCTCATGTTTTGTGTCTTTTTTCTGGACCTTTGATTTCTGAAATATTTTCGAAAACACTTTCTGGCTACTGATGATGCATGAGTCAAAGAATACAGTATGATTTTTTAGTCCTCGACTGAGTTTGCATTGTGCTGGCATTGAGCAAATACCTTCCTTTGAACTGTGAATTGAGCAAATTTCATATGAAGGTAACTGAGAGGGAATAAACAGAGAACCCCACAGTGTCATTTTTCCCAGTCACTTCTCAAAATATAAATGAACTTAAAGATTGCCAGGAACTAGAAATGCATTGCTGCCATTTCTCTCTTTATATACCATAGCAAAAAAAACCCCCTTACTCTTCTACAGTTAACATAAGTATTCAACCTTCTGGTGATTATTTCATGATTAAGCCACTGATCTGAGACATGGGAGATTGTCGTGGTTTAACCTCAGCCGGCAACTGAGCACCACACAGCCGCTTGCTCACTCCCCCCCTGGTGGGATGGGGGAGAGAATTGGAAGAGTAAAAGTGAGAAAAACTCGTGGGTTGAGATAAAAACAGTTTAATAATTGAAATAATAATAATAATAATAATGTAATAATGATAATAATAATACACAAAGCAACTGATGCACAGTGCAATTGCTCACCACCCGCCGACTGATGCCCAGCCAGTCCCCGAGCAGCGGCCCCCCTGGCCAGCTTTCCCCAGTTTATGTACTGAGCATGGCGTCACATGGTATGGAATGTCCCTTTGGCCAGTTTGGCTGTGCCCCCTCCCAGCTTCTCGTGCACCTCCAGCCTTCTCAGTCGGTAGAGCATGGGGAGCTGAAAAGTACTTGACCAGTGTAAGCACTGCTTAGCAACAACTAAAACATCGGTGCGTTATCAACATTGTTCTCATCCTAAATCCAAAACACAGCACTGTACCAGCTACTAGGAAGGGAATTAACTCTATCCCTGCTGAAACCAGGACAGAGATCTATGTCAAATTTCTGGCCCTGCCACAGACTTCCTGTGTGACCTGGGGCAAATCAATTAATACTTCCGTGATTTTACTCCCTGACTGTAAAATAGGGATGGTACTGCCTTTGCCTGTCTACAGGGGTACATTGCCAAGTACTTTTTTTCAGCAGCAAGGTAAAATTTGGGAAGGAAAATTACTCCCTCCTTCCTGCTCTTCATCTTCCAGCCCTTTAGCTGTGTTAGTACAAGTGTTTGCAGGATCTGGGGAAAAAAAAGGTGGGGGCATTTTACCTCGATTAGATCTCTAAATTGGTGAATACTGAACTGAGAGGATAGCGCTGGGGTCCTGGGGTAAAGCAAGAAAGCTTCAGCTCAGCATCTTTACCGAGAAAATGCTAAATGGAATGGTACCCCATCTTCTAGTTGCACATGAGCCCCACCAGCACAGTTGTTGTTATTTACATCACAGTAGCTAGACAGCCAAATTGATATTGGACTCAAATTGTGATAGACTCTAGAAATGCAAGCATTTGTTAAATGACTATTGTCCTGAACAGCTACTGTAGAATTAGATACATTGAACAAAGACAATATCTCTGTTTTCCAATTGGGACAGTGAGTACAGGCTAATGAAGTAATTTGTTGACAGTCGAAATTGTGGAAACACTAAGAACTGAAATCAGTTCCCTGCAATCCCTGCTTAGTGTTTTTCCTGTAGGACTCTCTTTCCTCCCCACCAGCTTAAAGATTGTGCACATACTTTAAATGGATACAAACTGTACCTTTAGTGGAATTAATGGGTGTTTCTGCCAGGGAAATATTAATTTCCAGGGATTCTGTTTTGGACAGGGCCTCATAGTATCCCACAAATGCAAATAGTAATGATACCAGTCCAAGTATATGAGGTTATAAGTCAGAGGAAATAAATCTTCCCTGACCCATAAAACAGAAGCATTCCTATTCTGCAGGCCAACACTGCAGCTCCCAAAAGAGGGCAATAGCCAGAGGTGGCTTTATCAGGGTGGAAGTTTATGGGTTAAGCAGTCAATAGCATCCCCCACTCAAGGGTCCTGTGCTCCAAACCACGTGCCTCCGCTGCCATCTCTTCATCCACACCAGGGCTGTTTCAGTCCCTTTTGCTTCACTGCTTGAGGAAGCTCCAGGGTTTCTACAGCGGCAGAGGCGCTACGCCTTCCCTTGGGCTCCCCTCAGTGCTTGCTGCTGCGCATTGGTCCAGGCAGCGGTTGTACAGTCTTGCAGGGGTGTCGAGACCTGCCCTTCTCCCCTCTGAGTGTGGCCGTCCCGTTTCTAAGGCAGATTGGCAGAGCCCTCTGGGGCCAAGCAGCTGGGGAGCCGAGGACTGAGCGATGGGCACCCTGTCTCAGGCATGCACGTGAAGTTCGTAGCTTTGCTCGTCGCCATCTGTAACTGAAGAAATAGCTTCGTCAGTTGATTCCCGACATAATTATAGAGCGAGTTCATGGCACCTTCTCCTCTGGTGGAGCACTAGAACCTACTTGCAGTGTTATTAGTATCTGTGTATGGTTGGTTGCTGTCTGCTGGGGCAATCATCTTGCTTTAATTTAGGACACTAATGATATTATAAGATAGTTTGACGATGGTGTAATTTCTTTTGATGTTTGTTGTTACTGGATATATCAGCTGGTTTTGATACCATAAAACACAACATTTCATGTCCTCCCAGGGAGGGGAGAGGAGAAGAAAGAGGGTGGTAGCAGGGAGGCAGGCAGAGGAGGAGGGGAGAGGAGGAAAAGGAAGTCATTCAGTGCTCTCCCGATCTGCTATTTGGAGTGAATGATAATTTCTTAGTACAGCAAAGCTGGCAGCAGTGCTTTTGCTATCAGGGTTTTTACCGTGCTTCTCTGCTTATCTCTCAGCGTGACCACTGAAATCTGTGAGATCACACTATGAGCCGTGGTATCCTGTCAGGTTTGAAATTATTTCCGACAGGCTACAAAAACAATTGGGCCCTCACTTTGGCTGCTTTTACACTAGTTGAAGTCTAATTTATAAGATAGATCATTCGCTTCACTGGTTCTGTCCTTGATACTTTTCAAGCTATGGCTGGTGTTGGTGACTTTTGTTTTGTGATTCTTGCATCTTCTGTGGTTTTTTGGGGTTTTTTGTTTGTTTGTTTTTCCAGCTCATATCCCTATTTGATAGGCATAACTTCTTTATCCAAATGCATTATTTCTATGTAAGTAGCTAGTTCATTGTTCATATCAGCTTTGACCTTCACAATACATCACAGCCTGCCTGAGCTGAGATTTATTTAATACTCTCTAGAAAGCTCTTGAGTTAGATTTTAATAGTATCTGTTCTACCTTTGTGCATGAAATAAGAGAAAGCTTCTTTTCCCTTTAGACCACAGGACAATGTACAATTAATGCTAGGGACAGTTAAAGCATTAGGCAATAGTCATTCAAAGCTACAGTATTGCTGAGCCCTGTTAGACCTGTCTAGTTTTAAGCCCACTCTTAGTTATGTAAAATTGGGTATTAAATTGAAATCATACTTTGTTTCTAGAGAAATACCTAGTGAGACTGAGCTTAAATAAACTAACTGGGGTACTCTGTTCCCACCAAAATGCCTTTGAAAATCTGACCTCCAACTGTGGGATGGGGCATTACAATTAGATATTCTTTGTGATCTTTCTATCTGTAGCATAGAAGACGATGATGCTTTCAGTAAAATATGAAAAGTTAAAACTTGCACCCCATTCACATTCCTTTGTGAATTGAAAATGGGTTGTATTTTTATGACTACTGAAACATACTTGAAAAATGTTCTCACTGCAGCATGCAGTGTTGTTTTCCTGGTGATATTATGAACACTTGGCATGTCAGATAGTTGGGGAGTGACACCTGTGTAGGTAAAACAATTTTGTTGAAATTAATATTCCATCCTCTTCATACCTTCACTCCTCTACTTTCTAAAATTCCAGGGGCACATCCAAAATCCACAGGGTTGAATTCTTTGTACTTTACATCTTTCAAATATTGTGCAGTTGTGTTATCATATTGGCTTCTGATCCTGCAATACTGAACCCCAGATTTAAATGAAACATCCCAGCAGCCTTCATGCAGCTCTTGGTATGTAGAAAGCTCAGTGGAAAGAGCACTGTGGTCAAACTCAGAAGATGGAGGTTTCATCCCTCTTCCCAGGTTTGCTTTATGGTTTTCCAGAACATAGGACTCAACTCCACAAAGTGCCTTGTTATGTTTGAGGGATTACTACTATAGCCTGATACTGTTCTAGAGTTTTTGTTTCCCCATCCATAAAACAAGGACTATGTTACCTAGCATTTTAGTAAAGTGCATGGACAATTTTTTGATGAAAAGCTTCACATAACATGTAGCTATTATTAAATGCTGGCCAGATCATTGTGTACGTTGTAAAATGCTCCTGGCCTGGCTCTAAAATCAATGAGAAGACACAGGAGCTTGAATTTATTCTACGCTAAAGAATTTTCCTATAACATGGCCATAGTTTTTAGTGCTCAGTGGGAGGAAACCCAAAGCATAGAAGATGCCATGAAGATGCTGGTGTTTGTTATTTTTGCAAATACGATACAGATGTGCTATGCTGAGACCATTCCTCTCACTGGCAAAATTGTTCAGCACAAGAGATGTGAATTTTTTTTTGCCAGACTTCTCTATGATCTCTCTGACTGGTTCCAAGGTGACAGATGACTGGGTGGCAGAATGTGTGAGGGATAGCTTGATTATTTTAACAATTAAATATGTAATGAAGAGCTGGAAAGGTTCCATGTAAGTCTCATTTTCATCCTGGTTAAATATGGTGTGCATAATTAATTTTCAAATATGAAAGGGCTCCAGCAAGAAAAGAAATGAAAGAAAGTTGAAGAGATAGTGAATATTTTATTAAACGTCACTCATTCAAAACTCATTAATATACATAGTCCAGGAGTAATCATCTCCTATAAAGTTAAATGCAGTAGTGCTTATTTTCTTGGCAGATTATCTGGTTTATTGTTGAACATAATAGTTCAATATCGTCTACGGACCAAACCCAAGCTTGTCTGCCTCTCAGAGAGGCTATCAGAAGGTGAAAAGTCATGGCTTTCTGTGTGGAGGTCAAAAGTAGCACAAATTTTAAAGAAAGGAGACTTTGTTCTCTGGGTCAATACAGAAGTTTCTTTAACAGTAAAGCTGTATTAGTCACTTTTCCTCAGCCACAAGGGATTAATCTTGTCTACCTAGAGCCACCTCAGACCTCTGACCTAACAAAAAGAGCTTCTTCAGCACTCAGTGGAGTGAAACAGACACCTTTGGGGAAATTTCGACCTGCCTGTGTTAGTCATGCATCTTGTGCACAGACCAGTAAACCTTCTTCTCCCTCTCTGCCCACTGGCAACCAAGGTTGAGTGAATAGCCTCGTGTACCCATGCAGGCAAGGTACTTGTATGCAGCTGAAGTCTGGGGACACAAATCCCAGCATTGGCCTTTTCCTATTTAAGAACACCATTTCCTGTGCTCGTTCTTCAGCTGGATGTATCTGGAGACAGTGATTTCCTCATTTGCTTTCTGAGACCATGGTTCACACAGCAACTGGTCAGAGAAGAGCGAAATGTCACAATGCTGTGTCACAGTTTTGGACTTAATAGAGCTGATGAAAATTTGGACATTTATGTTGAAGGAAATTCCGTTACTTTAAAATTTATGTGTTCTAAATTACAGTATTTAGAATGCCTCTCCATGCTATTCTTTTTTTTCTGTTTTTTTTTCAAAATTGTCAAAGACTTTTTAATAATAATCAACTAAATAGTCCATTTCAATTTGTTGAACCAAATCTACATATTCCTTTTTGGCCTTGTTCAATATTCATTTGAGCTGTTTGAATGCCACAGATGGACACGTCGTGGTCCTTGTCTTTTCCCAAAGGAACCAGGCTAATTTGTCAGATCGAATCCCCCAGATATTTAGATTCAAATATGAGTTAATAGGAACTATACCTCTCCACATCATAAAATTAGGACTTTTAAAAACTACTTCCTTTTCAAAAAATTAGCAGGGAAATCCCAGCTTGTTCTGTAACTTAACTTGTGAGCAATATGATTCATAGTTAGAGAATGCTTTGAAGATGTGAAGTGTTATGTAAATGCAAAGAAATAATTATTATTATAATTAGAATATTATTAACTATGGGAGGAGAGAAGGTTAAACAACTGGACTTCCTTACCAAATTCATTTGAATGAACTAAGGCTGAGGACATTTATTAAATGCAGTGCCATTCCACTGCAAAAGAAACATCCTCGCTCCTGCATGCAGTTTTCTGATCTTAGTGCACATCCTTACTCTTTCAGCATGAATCAGATATGAGCAAGAAGCCTAGCATAAGGAGAAAAAACGAGTGTAGTAACAGAGGCACTGTTGTATTCTTGATGCCAAGAAGAGACTGCTTTTATTCTCAATTACCCAATTATGGCTGGCCACCAACTTTCTAGATATGTAATCCAAAAGATTTTGAGCTTCTCAGTGCAGCTGAAAGCAACATCCTGGTCGATCTGAAAAATTAAAGTACAGCTCTGCATGTTGAATCTTCCCTGTGTTATTTCTTCTCATCTGTCACTGTGGACATCAACTTCAGTTTTTCGAGAATTCCCTTCTTCTTTGCTTTTCTGAATATTCGATCTTTTAAGAGGCACCACTGGTTGCTATGATTATTATTTACTGATTTTATTTGCTGTAGTATCTAGAAGCTTTAATCAAGCTCAGAGTGGCCCTGTGCTGTGTGCTGGTCAGCTTTTATTTAGCATTTCCCCAAAGCCCAGATTAATTGAGAATTATCTTCCAGATTGCAAGAAAACTCATCTTTATTACCTTGCTAAAATAAGGTTTCAATTTCAAGTAAGGGGAAGCAGTAATATCTCATTCTTTTGCAAGCACTGTCAGCCTACCTATTATGGACTCCCTAACTTCAGCTGTTAACCACAGCTGTATGAAGTTCCTGGTTGGCATAGGGTTTTCTTCTGCATCTCTGGACACAACTGCCAGAAGAAGGTAACTCCACCAAAAAGGGTGTGCTGGAAAATACTTCACTGGCTCCTGCTAGTCCCAGTTTACCCCAGAATGCACTGCTGTAGAAGACGGAAAGCGGAAGGGTGAAGAAGGCAACCTAAAAAGCTATTCCATTTTGTGTAGACAACTGTGACTGCATGAAATATGGCCCCTGTGGTAGTCAATGGCAGCCTCGACGTTGACTTCAATGGGCTATGATTTCGCCACAGATGCTTATTGTGTCATATAGCCCAGACGCTCATTGTCTGTGGCTGATGGACAGAGATCCAGGCTGGGTGTGGTGGGCCCAAAGGAGACAAAACTGGAACACAGCGTGTCCAATGGCTGGCATGGCCTTATAGCTTTTTCTTTAGTAAGTGTGCTTTTAGTTTACGACAATCTGTGGCTCCATACATCACGACAGTAGCTGCATCCAGGAAAGCAAACTGAGGCTTGGGGTTCTTTTGAAGCTATGTTATTTGTGTGATAATTTAGATGGGTAGTTTCTCTGGCGTTTGTGTGACTGGTTAAGCTCCCATTTTTTTCTTTGTCCTTACTGGCCTTTTTCTGCTCCTACTGAAGTCAATGGTGAAGCTTGTGTTGACTTCCCAGACTGCACAGGCAAACTCCCATCTTCCAGATGAGCATCATGTGTTAGAAATTTTGGTTCATTTTCGTGAAATTGTATTATACAACAAATATTTGGTAGTGCCAGTAATTCCTGCTAAGGCATCTGGGTTATCACTTTATATCTCCACATATTACTGAATCAGATCTAATGATCAAAGCATTTGTTGATCGTCCACATATTTATCTAGCATTTCTGATGTGCTTCTCTATAAAAGATATTATCTTATTTTTGACATAGAGTAAATTTTATCTAAAATTATGGGTTTAGTTATTTGGTACACTGGTCTTCTATAAAGAAAACAAATCTTCAAATGCATTATTTATTTTCATTTTCCTTTGATTTACTGTTTCCCCAGTTCAGGAAAGTCTTCTGTTCTTTAGAATATCTTAACACATGCTAAACTCCCCAGAGTCAATTGACCGCAAATACTTATTTATCTACTTTCCCAAATGGGAATGAATTTATATACAGGCTTGCTGCTTCTTTAAATTCAGGCCTAATGAACCTTAAGTTTGGTCTTCCCTTTTCCATCTTTTGCCTCTCATGCAACTCTCTATTTCTAGTATACATAACACCTAGGATCATCTTGGCTATATCTGAAAGGATGACCCTTTGCAATATGATAATTTCTCCTTCTCTAAAGTCAGTGTTTTTTCTCAAACATTTAAATTGATTTAAAAGACCTCCCTAGCTTAATTTACAATGAGGATCCTGTACACAATTATAAGCAGAATGTATATGATAGGTTACATTGATTAGGGACAGAGAATAAAAAGCCTTCAAAGACTTTGTATGAATTGTAGGATGAGAAGATCCTATAATTATGTGCATTATAAAGTATATTCTATCTACTGACTTTAGAAGTTACTTATCCACATTTGTTTTTGAATAAAACCACATGATACTTGAATAAAAAAATTCAGTGACACCACTGATCTCCAAGGAGTAGCTTTGAACAATTGCATTCAGTTCCCCGTATTTGTTATGTGAAAGTGGCATCCATAATGAGAATTATCAGGTTACACTTTCAATAATATTTTGTTAGTTCTCAGCATAGCAAACTCTTTTGGAAAGTCAGGCTAGGTTCTTCTTGCTTGCAATAGTCTCGGTATCTTTAATGACTGCCCTTCTCTAAAGCCTGCGTAACTTTACTCAGATAATGCCATTGGTTATAAGCAGGCATGCCTTGGGCTTTTGACATAGTTGCTGAATTGCAGTGGAGGTATAACTGGAAGATAATGAATGTGTAGAATTTCTCTAGAAATAAAATTTAGTAAATGATCCTGTTGACTGGGAGTAGTCACCGAATCCAGCTTGCTCTCCTAGAGCTATGCGGACTTTGTTGTAAAAAAAAAAATCTTAATGTTGCCAGTAGATAAAACAGTCTGTAAAAGGAGCTAATTTCTCAAGCAAGACAGTGCCATTTTTTTAAGCAGTACATGTGCAGCCATATCAGCAAGAGACTGTGCAGCCACTGGCTGTTGATAAAATGGAGATCAGTGACTCCCTGAGTCAAGGTCACAGATGATAAAGCGCCAAAGGCCCAGCAGCAGGGACAGAAGGCCTAAACATCAGATCAGTTTTTGTGTCTTTCAATAGCAAAATAATTTAAATATTTAACTTCCTTTTCTGCCAGAGCCTTCGAGGTCCACAGAGGGTAAGAAGTCACTCAAGTTGTTGTCTTCGTCAGTTTTAAATCATTCCAAGAGATGCAAATCGCTTCCTAACAGGGACCCCTCCTGAGCTTTGTTTGCATTTTGCAGAATAATAATAAGGGCTTTTTAAAGGTTTCCACTTGGCAAGGGGGCTAACATCTTCTGTTCTCTTTGTCAAGTGACTTTTGAAAGAATATGTGGTACTGTTAGAACATTAAAATGAAAGAGAGAATCACTTATTCTGCAGGGATTTTGAAACCAAGATATTGCAGATTAAAAAGAGCACCTTGAAGAGATTTGCTGATGTGAGACTATTACGAAACATAATTTTTACAGACCTTGGCTCATGTCAGGAACAGTTTCTTTACAATTATTGATCTATTCCAATAATGCTTCTGGTTTGTTTGGTGGTTTGCTGTCGTTATTTTTAAAATATTCAGATTGTGCCCAGTCCTGACTGGATGCTCTTTTAGAATTCAGTTGGCATTTTTGACTAAATATGCATTTTGGGACTGTGCCAGATAACAAGAAGCAAACATTTGTGCCAAGGAAAGAAGTATACCTAGTGGTATACTGAATGATGTATCTGCTCTAGATTGCATTTCAATAACTATGTGTTTAATCACAATGAAAAAATCCCAACTGTGTACTCCTTACATTTCTTCTTAACTGAAACTGGCAGTGGAGGGAGAGGATACAATTAGCGAGAGTTTCCTTGTCTGATGGGATAACATAAAAATTCCAGTAAAGAGTTTATTTTCCAGCAGCATTTATACTAATCGTAATAGGCCTCTTCCAACTGTATCCCAAAGACAAGATGGTTTGCCAAGCAGATGGTGGAGAAAAGTTAGGCTGGCCAAAACCCAACAAATTCTATTTAATGACAAATTTTGAGGTTTCAAGACCTGTTTTAATTCCAATGCAGAATGAAACCAAAACCTTCAGAAATTTTTCACACCCACCCACCCGCCCACCCACACACAAGCGATGACTCCACAGTAGTCTCTACCTTGCCAATTAGGAGTCTCACCTGAGATGTGAGAAATAAAAGTACGGAGTGTTAAAGAAAAAAAGGGAAAACAGTGCAAAAGTACCACAAATAAGCAGACAGTGTCCATCACTGAGATTTGGTAGTATGTGATGACTTCTACAAGCATTCTGGTCCTATACTGTCATTACGAGCCTGAGGGTTAGTTTTCAATAACATCTTCCAGAATTCAGTCTGTATAGATTCTAAGATCTAAGCAAAGACATCTGGCTTCAGGATCTGGGTCTGTGGTGGTATTTTACAGATATTTCAATTAAATTAGTATTTTCTAGTTAAAAATTCAATCTGCAGGGCTTGAGGACACATCTTGGTGGCACCTTAGAGCACGCTTTGTGATCTGTGGTGTGCAGACTCATTGTAATCAGCGAGTCATACTTTCAAACAGCCCTGATGACGAGCATCCTTGGAGATTCAAACACAATTCTGAGAGCTGCTGGCGAATTTATGAGCTATTGACTTAAAAATTTAAGTGCTACTAAATATTTGTGCTTTCTTAACACCAGGTAAGAATAGAATTTTCAACATAGTCTTAGAAAAATGCATCCTCTAGATGCATCTAGAAAAAAAGTTTTCTTCCATCTTCCACCACCTTCTCAACTATTTCTATTTCGTGCTATGTAGGTTGTAAGTACTTTGGCATAGGGGTTGGTTTTCCTCTAATCTCTGTAAAATGCTCAGCACAATGTAATCCTCATTAGAGCCTAATGCCAAAACTGACACCAACTCTGTGCATATAGATTTCTTGCATGAATGAAAATTGCCAAGTGAACATCCTGATCCCCCAGTAAGTTGTATGTATATATATAGAGAAATATAGATATATGATTAAATATGTACCTATTTGCATCTGCATGCAAGTTGGATATTTTCTGTATATATTTGGAGAAACAGTTAGTTACGCAAAAAGAAATGTAGGTACATGCATTTGTCTCTGGTGGGGAATCATGCTGAGAATTTACAGAGGGAAAGGCAGGCACTTGGGTATCTTGCCTAGCTTAGAAGAAGAGAGAAAAGTTTCAAAATAATCCATTGGCTCTGGGAGAGTCAAAGGCTTGCTGCAAGTCAGAGGAAGAAAGAGGATTTTAGAACACATCTATCTTCAGTCAAAAGGCTCCTTCTGGCTACCTATAATGCAGACATAGCTAACCCTGGAGGAGGGTATCTTTCCATCTCACTTAGGGTACCAACTGTAAAATGCAGTTTGCCTGCTCACCGTTGTTGCCCCATAAACTGGGAGAGCAGAGGGGTGGGGGAAGGTGAAGGAGAGCGCTTTGGTTGAGCAGAATGAAGGGGGTGAAAAATTAATTGAATCAAGCAGCTGGTCAGCTGTCTTCACAGCATCTCGGCTTCTGATGGCCCCGGTAGAGTTAGGATGCTGCAGTCCTCTACAAAACAGTCCCTCATCTCAGTTTTAAAAGGCTTCATTGCGCCTTATCACATCAAAGCAAAACATCTGCATATTTCAATTGTGGGGCATCATGTGTCTGGCTCCCCTCTGGCTCTCGCTAATCCCCTGGATTATCACAGCTCTCTAAAGCGGCTCTTAAAACCCCTGTGAAAATAGGACTCCAAGTGGGTGTGTGAGAAGTGGGGACTGAAGCAATAAGGCTGCCTGCACCTATGGAATTCATATAATCGCAACCTATGTTACCCAAAAAAGGTGTTGAAAAGTCTGCTTTTGCACCAGCTGATCCCAGACAATATTGGCTCTCAGTGAGACAAAACAAGATTGAGTCTGTTTCATTCATTTGCTGCGTCACATCCGAACGGCTGCTACAAGTTATAGCTCGTGCTGAGCACACACATGCATTGCTCCTGAATGATCTTCCATCATTCAATTTTTTTGCTCTCTTTTCTGAAGTCGCCGTCCGTGAGTCAGGGAGTTCTGCAAGGTGATGCACCAGAGGGCTGCTGCGGTTCTCGCAGGGTGGGCTTAGCGCAGGCTGCAGAGGGGGGAGAGGAACGGGGAAGCCTTTGCCATGGAGGTGGCATCTGACTCTTCTTTATTGTGGGTGGCTATCCCTTCAGATTTGTAGGGAGGAGTCAATCTCATAGGGCTGCTATCCCAGCAGCTTAGGTGTGGAAACAGAGGGCTCCAGCCTGTACTGTCAGTCCAGCACCTTTCATAAGCCTCAAATCCACTTCTGAGGAAAGGAGCCAAGTAATGAACACAGAAGGCGAAGGTTTCAATATGTAAAGGAGACAAGAAGTTTATGCAGACAGCATGGCTCTTCCCCTGTCTTAGCTCTGTTGGCTGCTCATTCCCAAAGGAAAATATAATAATCCCCCTGAAAGTCATGGTATTGAGAACTAAATGATAGTGAAACCTAAAATCTTCAGTAGTTCATGAGATTTTCTTTCCTTTTCTCTCATTTAAAAATAAAAAAGATTATGCATGTCTGACATTGACACAAAGTCTGGAGAACTGACCCGTAAAGTAATTAGAAGAGGAATTCACCCTGTTCTCTGCCCCCCTCCCCAACCTTTCCCATCTTAAAGCCAGATCAGATGAAAGGCGAGCTCTGTTTACTTCCTGATCTGTCTAATTTCAGTAACAAGGACCATCCCGACTTCATCTTCCTGCAGCTGCTAGAAGTGAAACTCAAGAGGCTGCCCCAGGCACTGCAGCACCTTCTCAGAACTGCTTGACCTTAATGGATTAGCTTTTCCCTGAGCAGGTGGCAATTTAACAAGAGGAGACAAACTTTTTACACTTAGGAGACCTCTGGTGAATGGCATCAAATATCAGAAGGTTGAAACGGAGCAAAGAGTCTTATGATGCCTTCCCACCTTAACCCTGTGCCACCTTAACCCCCTTGCTATGCACATAAGTTACGGCTTTCCAGTTAGGATCCTAAGTCCATTTATTAAGAAATCAAAGTAAAAATGGCCTTATATTCTTAAAATGTCATACCCTCACAAATCCTATTGAATTAAAGGAGAGCAACTGGTGCTTTGATTTCATGTCTGCTTACATCGGAGTGTCTGAATAGGGTGTTAGGAGTATTTCTTTAGGCTCTTCATTTTGCAAGTATGTGCCACGGTAAATACAACATGGTAAAAGCAATAAAAATATCTTTTTGCTTATGAGGATGTAATTCTACCGAATAATTCACAGTTTAAACTGGCAGTGCCAAATGCATTGTATTGTATGCTTTCAGTAGGTAGAACAGTAGAACAAATTGCTGTTTTTTTTTTTAAAAAAAGGTATTATTGTTTGTTGATTCCTCTTACACATATCAGCCATAGCAACAAACCAGGTTCTACTTTGTTCTAGTGTGTTTTCCACTGTCTACCATGATCTGTTTGTTTAAGGATTTATCATAATAATTACAAGTCGCAACTGTCAAACAGATGTCCAAGATCTGATAGCCAGGTGTCAGATACCATATCAAAACCTAAAGATAGAGATACCTCTACTTAGGCTTCTTTACACTAGGTCTGCATTTCCAGAGGAGCTCAGCACCTGCAGCTCCCACCATGATGACTTACAAGATCAGATTGTGTATGTTTTGAAACAGAACAGTGCTGCGTATTACTAGATTTTCCAATCAGCAGCTAAGAAATGTGAGATTGGTTTTTACCACAATATGAAGGAACATTTCAAGGAGACAGGCAAGATGGTAAAAAAAGACCAAGTTAAATGGAGTGATAAAATGTTTTATTTGTTATAAGTAAACCTACTGCCTTCTGAATAGTTTGTTCTTGTCAACAATCTGTAGGAATATTATGTAAATATGCATATACATGTATATTTATTTTTCTATATGCATTTGTGTATAGTGTTACACATATATATATGTACATATGTGTGTGTGTGTGCATATATATAATTCACATATAGTGCTACCAGATATTTATTTACCAGGTGTTTATTTCTGGGCTCCAGTAGTTTTTGTATTTCTTTATCATTGGAATATGTTTTGTGTATTTTAAAGTTGTCATGTCAAATGATTTCAGTGGAAAGTACTGACATACTGTTACCCTGTATTCACGTAGGACCTGCAGTCATTCAAGATCAAAGACATTATCCCTATAAGAAAATAATATCCTGAGAAGCATTGCTTCTGGGAACACATTTATGTGTTTGTCCAGTGACATCCAACTTTTCTGAACATATCTGGCTCTGTATTGTCCTGTCCTTAAAGAGCTGCGTAGCCATATACCATTCATGAATATTAAAAGCATGATTATACTTTTCACCCCAGCATAGTTCATCTGTCTTTCCAGAAAGTATGTCAGCTATTTTAACTGAAACTGTCTCCCTGACTAGTACCTCACGTACTCATATAGTATTTGCGTGGCTTTCTGAATACATCAAAACTGTAAAGCTGCATGTCCTACATGCACATTGCTGAAGAGTTTTTTAGTAAGGGTGAATTCCCCGGGGCCTGCGCAAAGCACGAATAAAAGCAACTGGCAGAAAGAAAGATCAGCAAAGATCAGATCAGTGGACTTCTCCCCCAGTTTGGTGGGGGCCTCTTAGTCAGCACTTGCTGATACTGTGGCTGTGGTGGTTTTGTGGGCAGCGATGCATAGCTTTGCAGGTATTCCCACATTAAAAAAACCCTCCCATCCTCTAGTGGAAAAAAATTGCTGTAGAGCTTAGCGATAGAGGCCAGTGGGTTTCAGCATATCGCTTGTTTTCCCTCTCTGCACAGTGGATCTACACTTGAGGGCTCCATGCCCTCAGAGATAGTAAAGCTACTACATAGCACAGAATATCACAGATAGTGCATTGTGGGAGGGAGGGTAACAAAGAAAAAAAAACAACTCCCCACACACATACTCAAACAGCAAACAACATGTTTTCTCTTTCAAAATAAAGAGAAATTCAAAATATCTCTTTCCCTGAGTCCAGCCAAATTTGCAACCAAGCAGTAGTTTCCTATAAAATGGGCAAGTTTCAAAATGATGCACAGTGTAACAAAGTAACAAAGACCAAGGTTGTTTTGTCTTGAGTCACCCTGAATAGTAACCAAAAATAATGCGTTGAAATTATCCTGGAATAAAATACTATTTTAGGGAAGTAAGGAAATATAGATAATATATACGCAGTTCCAGAATAATTTTGCCTATAAATTTCCTCTGCACCTGTGAAACTGGACGAACCTCAGTTACGCCAGACTAAGAAGCAACATTAGAGTTTAGCTTCTAATCAGTCAGTTTGCTTCTATCCTCCAAAATGTAAAATCAGGCAAATTCTCACGCCTTGAGAATTTTCAAGGGCTAATCCCCAAGACGTGTATGATGTGAACCAGTAATTTATTTTTATTAATTTTAAACATCCAGCGATTGGAAAGAGGGAGAGATTACATGAGTGTAGTAAAGGAAGAAGCGTTCAATCTAATACACAGCACATATCTTTCGACTGCATCAGAAATCTCATTTATGTTCTAGCAAGGTGGATTTAGGGAAATCCTGGAAATTTTTGACACTCCCTTAGGTTTCAGAGTCTATAAAGTAATTAATGGATGGCATCATCTCTACAATACAATAGGTAGATTTTTTATTTGTGGCAGATATAATAATGATAGTTTCTTTCATTAACTTTTAGTAATAATCTTTATTTAATAATTAATACAAGTATAATTTAATACAGTACAAATTAAAAGTATTCTTCATTTCTCTGTAATGTTTCAGAAAGCCCTGTCAGAGGACAAACGATAGTAATTGCTTACAAAATACATACATTAGTCAAATTATATGTAGACATTTGCTTTGCAATAGCTAAAGGCCTGATCCTGCCGACAGTTTACAACACAGTTTACTATTCTGAATAGTAAACTTTTGATTTGTCAAAAGAAACCAGTCAGATTTAGCCTGTGTCCTTGCATATTATAGCCTAAAACATGTGCAATTATTTTTATTTGAACACTGAACTTCATGCTAACCGTTGGTCAGATTTCATGCAGCAAACCTTCAACAGTCACCATTTAAATTATGGTATCAGTCTTATGGAATAAAATAATATCTCAATCTTCCATAGTTAGATAAACAGTAAGGCTTTTCCCATTAAGAGCTACACAGACACTTCCCACCAGCAAAAGCTCCGTCGACTAACACGTTGCTTTATTAAGTGTGGCAGATGTATTCCCCAAGTATCTCCACCATAGAATTACATTGACACGTCACAGTCTTGTGGTATTTACATTAGCACTGCAGATAACTCATTCTTCTGCTCTAAGACTGCTGCATCTTTCAGAGGTCACCCCTGGGCCAAAATGAAGCTTCCACCTTCAACCAAAGCCTTCAGTTAAGCCAAAAGCCTCTGACGATAAACAGTAAAGCTGTTCTGACATGATCAGTTAATAAGGCCTACATACCTTTCCTTAAACTATGGTTTGGTACTTAACTCATCTTCCAAAATCATAATGTAATAGCAGTTATGCTTTCCCGGTGGCTTATGATTTTGGTAGAGGAAAGATAGAATCATTTCATATGGCCAAATCTTAGCATAAAGAAAATTAAACATTGTTGTACATTCATTCCAGAAGTTAAAAGGGAAAATATTAGTACTTTTGCAGTCTTAATTTAAAATTCTCATTGTTTTGTCTTATAAAGTAGTCTCAAGAATATGGCGTACGACTACGTATATAATATTAGGATGGGTCTTCCACTGCAAGTGAGTACTTGCTGTCTTTAAAAGTGCTAATTATTAGAGTGCGTGTATACTGGAATATTTGTTTTTCCACGTAACCATTGGAGACCATGGCATTTTCAGTTCAGACGCTTCCTACCCACAGATAGCATCTTAGTTTTGGCTGGCTTTTCAGTTAAAAAACAGGAAAGGAGTGGCAAAGAACACTGAATTTTTAATAAAACAATAACAGCTTTTCATCTTCCTTACTCAACAGTTGCAAAAGACTGAAACATCAAAGAAATATAGGAAAAAGATGAAGAATGTCTAGCAGAAAAAAAAAAAAAGAAAAAAATTTCTCTTAGCTGTCCCTTTAACAGGTGTTCTGTTTTCCAGCTTCAGACCCAAATCTACAAGTGGTCACTGAGATGCAGATTTGGTTTGAGAATAGAGGACCTTCTGCTGCAAGATCATTTATCAATGGGTATGAACTTCTCAGGCCCTTTGGATTTCAGCCCACAGGTCTTCCACAGTTCTCACATTTCTGTAACTCTTGCTGTTTGGAGCGAAGGAGAAAATTACAGAAAAGACTGGGAGCCCATTATAAAGAAGTATCAATTCTGAAATGGAAAAGAGATTGGTTATTATGGGGGATTTTTTTTCAGGACACTTGACTGCATTGTGTAAACTTCAAATGCTGCAAAACTGGCTGCTAAAATAAGCGTCTGTGGGGAAAAGGCCTGAGTCGGGGAAAAAATCAGAGAGCGGGTAAAAGCTTTGTGAAAGAAACCTCTTTCCTCACCTTGAGAAAGATGTTTATTGTGACATGAGCTGGCATTTGGAGATCCTGCGTGTTACACCATATTTGCACACCTGTCCTGTTGAAGAAAAAAAAAAAAAGCCATTTGCATGATGTTGCTAAGGAACTTGGTCCCAAGCCTAATGAAGTTAGGAAAATACCTCCTTGGACTACTGTGGATGCAATTGCAGGGCCTCTATGCCCTATGAATCAAGATGATCAAACTCGTGGATGCAATTCTGTGAGCTTAAAAACAAAACATTACTCCTGAAATTTTTAATCCTGGAGATCTTTACTTGTGTCAGCAAGACGCTGAGTATTTTCATAAGCTCTTCAGATGTTGCAAAAGACACCTAGTTGAATTTCAGAACTAGAGATTTTACAAAACTTGATTATTTGACATTTCTCCAAAGTAAACACAGACATTAAAGGGCTTGTCATTGGTGTGTGTATGAGACCTTAAAATACTACATCTTAAAATACTACATCTAAAAATACTGTCTTCTATAAACCCTAGGACATTTTTAGTTGCTTGACATGTTTAGAGAGATATGATACTCACTTGTGGGTTTTTTTATTTTATTTTATTCTGCTGTTTCTGGAAAACATTCAAATAACTTTATGACTGTCTACCTCCCAAAATTCCCTCCAAATTTCCAATTGGCTGTAATATGCTGCTTTACTTCCTATCCTAAACTACCATATAATGTCATGCCATGCTCTGTTGAACAGCTGCTGACCTTGCCCTTGTCTCTCGTTACTGATGGAAGATGTCAGTATTCTGTACTAGATCTGTCCTGCAGGGTGCTGATCACATCCTCACATAGAGACATAGGGATCAGGTTTCGAACTGCCAAAAATTCAACTGGGAAATTTATACTGCCTAAAGATCTGGTTTTATTTATCACATCTAGCATTTTATTTGGAAAGCTTTTGGGGAAAAAAATCATAGAGAACCTGTCACCATGCCAATGGACTGAAACACCTTCAAGACTCTTTTTCTCCCTCTTTTGACAAACATTTCTGTGTTGAATTAAATTCAACTTGTCTAAGGCTTCTGAGCACACAGTGAAACTTCTTTTAAAGCGATTTTGCTTGCCTTGGGTTTCTCAAACTCTCCACTCCATCTCTGACTCATTCCACGTGGGAGTATTTGCAAAATTCTTTGGCTCACCCAGTCTTTGATTGACATCACCATTGTTTCCTTGCTATTTTTATCCAACTTGTCAGGGCTAGTAAGTACAGTGCAGCATGTCGATTCCGAGTCAATTTTTCATCAATGTTATGCAGCTTGAAGGTTTTAGTGACGTCTTTAAAGCTGCTTAGTTGATCTTTATGTGGAAGCTTAAATAAATGCTGTTTGCATTAGGACTGGTAAATCTAAAAGATTCCTGTTCCTCATTTTTTGCCACCTCACCAGCAGTAAGGTGCTTTGCAGAGTTTCAGCCAGTGCCTACATGTCATTTATACTTATTTATGTATTGGTATTCTCATGATTCATTATAGAAGAGGGAGGGTGGCAGGGAATTTGTGAGAAAAGAAAAGGATGAAATAATAAAACTGTACCTTGCCACAGTTTTCATGTATAACCTTCAGCAAATCACTCAGTCTTTCCATCCCTGCACTCCATGTCTGTAGCTGGAGATTCAGCACGCATTTCTCTCCGACTTGCAGGGCTCAGTTCATGCCTGATGTAGAGGTGGAACAAGAGCAAAGTTCAAACAAATCCTCAGGGAGAACCTGAAAAGTGGGGTTAACCTCTATTCTGTTGCTGTCATCAAAAAGGGACCTGTAAATATATAGCTTACTATTATGTTTAATTAACTCTTGAAGGCTCCAGGCACTATGGCCCAAATCCAGCTTCCACCTCTGCAGGCTTTGAAGTGCTGGAGGAAGCGTGTCCTATGGTAGTGTAATCAATTTATTCTCACAAGGTGAGAGGACTTTAATGAAGGAAAGGATGATCAATGGATGTTTGCCAGCATGCTTGGCTTTGCTTCACTAATGTTCTCATTGCTGGCATTAAACCAAGCCAAAGGAGCCACTTATTCACCCAAATGCTTCTTACTCGTGGTGGGAGGTAGAAGACGATGGTAGAATGAGCAAGAAAGATCACATTTCCTTAGTTTTCTATCCCACCAAGTTATCACCCATTTCATTTCCTAGTATACAGGTCTCACCAAAATGTCACCTTTTTTTGTTGGGACACTAAATTCTCTTTGTTTTCTATTCTACCTCCATACCTACTTGCACTCTGGCCCTTGTACAGCCTTGCAAGTAGTTGCAGGATTTTGCCCAAAGAATAGAGCTGCTATCAGAGCCTGTGGGATCTGATGCATGGACTAGTCTAAAACAGCTCAGCAACCTCTTGCTGAAATTCTTGCTTGGACAGCTGGTTGGTGTGGTCAGACAGCCTCAATCAGCTGCTGATTGCTACTTCAGCTCTACTCCCTGCTCATATGTGGAGGACTTCCTATTAGACAGTTTTATGTTCTTGGCACGAGAACCAAATGCTGGAGCAAATCTCTTCCAACCAATCATACTACACTTAACAACTTCCGCTCCTTGATTACTGAGGAAATTATTAGAAGAAGAAAGTGTGTAGATCTTTCATTGTGCCTGCTTTAACTTAAGGCAGGTCAGGAATGGTAAGGGGAGGAGAGGCCTGAGCTGTCATTTACCTTTCTTAAAAGCTCTTATTCCACTATTTTCTCTCTCTCGCTTATTGTCTGCTACCTAATTACTTCCATATCAAGTTCTTTAATTCAGCATGCAACCTCCCGCAGGCTTTTAAAACTTCGTACAAGTCTGCGTCTGGAAGCTGCAGTTGTAAGACCTTGTTTTCCCCTTTCACAAATACGGACTATGTCACCTTCAAAAACAGATGCATTACTGCCAAGACTTTCGTCCACATTTGATCCATTCTACTCGTCTCCCTGATGTTCATGAAACTGCACAGCATGCTCAGGTTC
This sequence comes from Aptenodytes patagonicus, assembly GCF_965638725.1. Lineage (NCBI taxonomy): Eukaryota > Metazoa > Chordata > Aves > Sphenisciformes > Spheniscidae > Aptenodytes > Aptenodytes patagonicus. The sequence continues at coordinate 98,439,855 of NC_134950.1, read as the reverse complement.
ACTACAAACACGAGTCTTTTCTGAAGCTGGTCCCTAATGTGCTTGTTTGTCATCCTCAGTAAAACATTTGAAACTACAATAACCGGAAAGGGTTTAGGTAATTTCAGGTACTTATTATTGTGGCTTTGGCATTTGTAATGTATGAGGTGGGAATCGGGTTAAAAATATTGTTCTATACGGAATGAAGAAAGCCCTCAACAAAAGCAGTGAAAGTGCTTTACTCATACCTGAAATACAACATGAAGTTTCTGTTCTTTGCAGCAGATTTCTTAAGCAGAGATACACAAGTTTCAGTTACTATATTTTAACTCATACAGAAGAGTATGAGTGATTGAATTAGTTAGAAATTATGATTGTTAGAAATGAATTAGTTAGAAAAATGTATGGACAGTGAGAGTTTCTGTTACTGTGGAAATTAGAATGGCTCTTAAACTGCACATAATGGGAAGAAAATCTCTTTGACGAGGACTCAGACAGTCTCTTATGTGGTGCTGAATTTAGACATCCTAATAGTGAAAGAAGCAAATATGGAAACAGTTATAATCAGTGCCCACTTCTAATAGAGTTAATCTGTCAGATAACAGCATTTATTGGGCCAAATAAATAGGGCTTAGAACCATATTTTAAAACATATTTCTCTTCAGCTTCCAGTGCCTTTGACTTCAACTTGCCTATTTAGGCAAAGGATCTGTTTCCTGAGGGCTCTTTAGGGTATCAGAGCCTAATCTTGTATGTGCAGTTTTGTGCTCAGTATTCAATTTAGGCAACACCAGGAGATGTAATATTTGGAGGTTAAAACAATCTTTATACATGCAAATCAAGTAGTTTGATAGCTAAATGCCAACAACTGTATTTGTAACTGATGACACCTACATTCCTTCAGGCTAAGACCGACACGTCAAGCCTTTAGGCTACGATTTTCAAAAGCTTAGGGATTTATATGCGTAATTCCCGGTAACAGAAAAGTAAACTGGGCACCCAGTTCTTATAGTTCATATAGTTCTTATAGTTCTATCTTCAAAGATATTAGCTGTTCCCCAAATCCACTCAACCTCTTCCTTACTCTACCAGTGCAGAGAACGTGTGGATACCTTTTAGAAACAATTCCTCTGAGAAAATGAGCATTTTAACTAAACAGTGTGCTTAGATGAATGAACTGGGCTGGGCAGCGAAAGAGGCAAAAGTTGTTCTCTGATCTTAAAGTAAGGAAAAAGACTGATCCTGAGGAAGAAGAAATGACAGGATAAGGCTGACGGAGTTCTTTCCAACTCCCACATACAAGCTAAGTACGATGATCTGCCTCACGGCCCTAGAGGACTTCCAGTAGTTTCAGGGAGAATGTATCTTCTGTTTCTTTTCTCGACAGCAAAGTTTTCCAATAGCATGGATAATGCTCTATCAATGAGGGGTTCTTTTCTGACTATTGGCTATTGCAATATTCCATTTTATTTCATATTTTCTATGCCATGTAATTTGGGCCTTGTACACAGTGTTAATACATGCAATAATTATAATTCTCCTTGACTGCATCATATTTAAAGGTGTAAGCTTCTCAATCCATCTCCTTGAGGCAGATTACCCAGGAGACAACCCGCACATTACAGATGGAGCTGCTCTGATCCCATTAACTGAACAGTGAGGAGAGCATTTGAATCACAGACTCCAGAGCCTAGTGAAACCCTGATCTCATTAAAAGCAAAGCTGGCAAGACTGTACCATTGGGGTGCCACTTCGGGCGTACCTTTGAACTTAGGGCTGCATCCAAGGGGTAAGTGTTGAGTGGAGATGGGACTGAGACATCGGGGTGAGGTCTCTCACACCATATCCACCTGTGTCTGTGAACTTCTGATCCTTCCTACCAGACACCTCTCAGCAACTTCTGAAGGTGTCAGGGGGCTCAAACCACCAACGTGAGGCACAGAAGGAAAATAAAAGAACAGACAACTTAAAACCAAGTGGATTAATTAAATAATCTATATATTTACCAGTGATAATTCTACAGTAAAAAGCCTCCGGGGTTAGACATTTTATAGGGATTTTAATTCCTTAATTTGGAAGGTTTGGAGCCCTGAGGATTGTTACTCTTTTTGGATTTTAAGTGATTTTGTGGAATTGTCATGGTGCAGGCTTTGTCTTTTGGGCTGTTTTCCGTCAATACAAACATCTGTCAAGGACAAGCTGTAAGACAGTCCCACTGCCGTATTACATTATGTAGTTCATTGATTTTTGTAGTGCTTAATGGTCTAAAGGTACACACACTGATTTGGAGAATTAGGAAATCTGGATTATATTTGCTGCTTTACCAACAAAAGCTCCCTTTTCCATAACTAAGATAAGAGACTTGTTTACCAAACTTTGCAGATTGTTGTGCGACCTACTGCTATGGGGAAAAATATTTTGTGCAAGAATTAAGTACTGAGTATTAGTACGGTCATGTATTAATTCTGGATGTGAGTCAATACGTTGCACCTATACGTTGAGTAACACTAATTCTGAAGATGAACAGAAAACTAAAAACAATATAGATCTCCCTTCCCCTTCCCCTCCCTTCTTCTTTGTCCCAAATGATCCCTTTAAAAAAATAACTCCTGCCCCAAATTTTACACCCTTATCATCGGGAAACACAAGCTCAAATATTTTTTCCTTTCCCTTTCTTTCCCCATTCACAACCTCCCTTCCTCCCCCCCCCCCCCTTTTTTTATTTTTACTGTACATGTGAGAAATGAGGGTCTAATATCCTATTTGACCAGTAGACTTTTCCAAAGTGTGGCTTACTGGAATTGTAACATAATGAGAGCAGACGCAGAGGCATAAAACTCCTCATTCTCTTGCAAGGGACATGGAAAGGTTCAAGTGAATCAGCTGTTTAAGTAGACGTGTAAGCTGTGTTCAAACTCCAGATGGACGTTTTTGTATGGAAAAAATGGCAGCAAGGTCAAAGGCACATTGCAAGTGTATCTTGAGCCTGAGGAAGTTCAGGTTTTCCTTGTTATGATATCCCTGCTAGTTGTCCTCTCAAACAGGGTTTGAGTCTTCCAGCACAACAGAGAGAAATCACAAATCCTACAAAAAATCAACCAGTTTTTCATTTCTCTTCTTCTTTTTGGATACAAATGCAGAGGTCTTTCTACACCAAAAGGGAGCAGGGACACAGCATTATTTTTCGCTTTTGGGCACCTTTAGGGAAGGAAAAAAGCAAAGGCAAACTAAACGCCTAAACTAAACGAGAGTTAAACTTACCTTAGGGAAAAAGGGAATCAGAAGCTAGAAACAATATTTGCTCTAAGCAGTGATGTGCTACAGATAAGACTGTTTTGTCCCAGCCTCCAATAAGTCCTCTGTCCTTGAGTGCTCTCGCAGGATGGAAGGAGGAGAAATCAGCCAAATAAGTAACACCTCCTGCCATTTAAGTCAGAAAACTTTTGCATAGCCAAGGTGAGGTGAAAGCACTGTTTAGAAAGCTGGCAATATCATGTTGCTGTGAAGGGGAGTATCTGTTTCATTCATCTGTACTAAGTTATCATATATTCTTGTAATAATAGGTCAGATGGGCTCTGGGTGGGTGGGGGAAATGGCTCCTTTCCAGAGCGAGCTGCTGAGCCTGCTCAGGGGAGCAGGAGAGCCGCGGGGCAGATGGGAGCTGGCTGCCTCAGAGGTGACGGGAAGGCTTTCCCAGAAGATCGGGCAGGTTTAGCTGCTGGACAGTGAGTCACTGCAACACAAATACAGAAACTGCAAGGACAGAGTGGGCAAGACCAGAGTTGGATTTAATCCTTTTCCTTTTTTTTTGTTTTTAATCTGTTATGTATTTAGCATATCTGTTTTTAAAAGCTTCTAGTTTTTATTCAAATAAAGTTCTGATTTTTTTTTTCCTGTCTTCTTCAAGTATCTCATTCAAAGAATAGACAGAGCAACCTCAGCTGCAGGTAAGTTGTGTTTCTCTCACAGTTGCACTTTCCTGGAAACAGATAGGTACTTTTTCCTTAAAAATATACTCTCCTTTGGCAGGAACAACACAGTATTATTGTACAATGGGGGTTAGAGCTAGCAGACCCTGCAGAACATGTCAGTATGCCTGCATACTTTAAAAATACCTGCCATTTGATTAAATCCAGTTCATTGCAGGGGCAAAAATTATTCTTATGGAGGAGTATTTTGAAAAAGTCAGGGATAAGTCATTGCTCACAGCAATGTTTTAGCCTTTATCCAGAGAGTCAATGTGTGTGGGAGAGATCTGAGGCAAAGAAAACATCTCAAATTTCCCTCTGCTTTGGTTGCAAAATTTTAGAAAGAGGCTGCCTAGATCCACCCTTAGCATGTCAGGAGCCCTGGGATGTCCGTATCTGCATAATGGGTTGTTTTATTCGTTTTTCTCAGGAAAGTACTACAGAGCTGGATGGAATGATATATTACACTGCTCCTCCCCATATCCCTGGCAGTCTCTCAGTTTAGAGACAGTCCCAGTGTCTTCCCTGAGGTCTTCAGAGGCCACAGAGCAAAGCTGCTGTGGAGCTGACACCTTCTGTGCGTGGTAGGGTTGAGTTTTGTGGAAAGAGGCTACTTCCCTTTATGCGGCAGAATGGACAATGCAGGCCAATAATAACATGCATCCATTGTACAGCATGAAAGAGGCTTCTTTGCAAAGAGTATTGTTTGTTTTCCTTTGTGTCTTCTCAGCTGCCAAACGCAGACTTCTTCTGCCCCTTCTCTCTCATCACCAGCTCCCACTCAGTATGCCTCCTTAGCACGCTCTGTGATGGTGACACACACTCCATTGAACTCTGCTGGAGTCTGAAATTCCCCAGCATGAGACAAATAAACAGCCTTTTTTTTCTTTTTTGTCTAACTTCCCAGGCTGACATGCTGTAAAATAAAATAAACAAGAATTTTGAAACCTACGTTGATCAACACTGGTGTGGTATGCAGAAAATATGTTGTGAAACAAATGCTTTGAATTAGGACAAATGCAAAGGCTTAGGGCTGATTAATAGCTACTGCAGTCAAAGACTTCTGAGATTTTTTTTTTAGTGCTGTGGGCCAGGATAGAATTTCAAACATATTAATTAGCAATAGTGTGCATGTTTGTTGCTGAATCACTAAGCAAAGGAAAGTAAGTGCTAGAACAAGCCAAGAAATACTTTTGGATACTCTGTCACAAAGAAATCAAAGCAAGAGTACCACTGCCAGCCTTTGGATTAATTGGTCTGTAGGAGTGGGTAACTTTGAAGATAGGGAGGAATGAAAGACTGATAGACCAAGGATAGATTTCACTTGCTAGTCATGCACCGATATTTGATTGATGGATTGATTCAGTCTGACTGATGAAAAGCTCTATCAGCCTTACGCTGCATCAAGATACAAACGTGTCCAATCAGGTAAAAATGTTCACCTGCACAAAATAATCAACCTAGAGGTGTATGAATAGGATCTCTACCACAGCTGGGAGAATCCCTCACTGTACAAATAATAATTTCCTCTTTGAGGCAGTGAATTTTTGCATATACATTTGAGAAACACGGGTATTTTTTTATCAAACTATCCATTAGGAATGGGTTGGATAGCTACCCTTTTTAACTCCTTCTTGGACTAGAATTCCACACGATGAAGACAGAGATAACAATAGAAAGTTTCTGAGTCTCTATTATCATCTCTTCACACAAAGTTACTCATAGGTGAGGAATTGGCTGCCACCCAGAAAAATCACCTGCCCTCATGAGCTGGTAACTAAGTAACTGATTATCTGACAAAGAAATCTGGCGATTACGAAGGAAAAGGTCTCCTGTCATCTCATTTATTGAGAGGGAGAAGTGCTCAGCTACCTCAGTGGCTGCAGGAGTAAGATGGGATGCCAGGTGGTTAAGGGAAGTCCATACAGGTCTATATGCAAGGGGAAAGGCAAGATCCTGAAAGCCTTACGATTCAGATGAATGCTCAAGAATGGAGAGAAAACTCAGGTGAGTGAGTGCATATGCTTATTTCAGTATTTCCTTTGGCTCCATTTATGTTTCCTCCTAAAGTACGGGCTAATGGCATAAAAGTTCTTTGAGAAGCTGTTGTGTTACACACTTCATAGCATCTATCAAGAGGTGAACTATAAACCAGAGCCTTTACAAAGCCAGTCAAAAAGGATAAGCTTAAGCAACTGGGTTACAGTGAGGGAGCAGCACTGACCCCACTTCCTCACTTTACCTTGCATGTGCCAAAAGACTGGGACCAAAGAGCCCAAGCTGAAAGAGTACTGAAACATGCTCTGGTCACGAGAAGTAGAAGAGCATGCTTGCCCAATATGGTGAGACCCACCACTATGGACTTAAAAGTGTTTGCCAAGGGACAGTTATTAGGCCCCTTGTTTCCCTAATGTTGACACTACCAAGGAGTTTCTTCATCTGATTTCTCTCCAGTGTGGAGCAGAAGCAGATATTTAGATGTCCTCTGGAATTTCTTGAGCTCTAATTCAGGGCAGGAGATCCATGCTAGGAAGGGAAAAATATACCTGTGAAACTGCTCTGCAAGGCAGTCATGGCTGGGGAAGTATCTTCAGTTCTGTCCACATGGTGCTGCTCAGTTTGGGAAGCTCTCTAACTGTTCACAGCTGTAAAAAACACATCTTTTGTTTCCCCTGGTAGAAGAGAATCCAGGAACAAAGCTACTGTCTGTTTCAAACCAAAGGCAGCGAGAGAGGCAGAAGTTACTGAAGATGCATCCAGAAATTGTATTGTTAAAGCTCCATCTCCTGGAGTCATGCGATTATGCAAAACATTCATGGTTTCATGGTTTATTCTTTTAACACATTTCCTTATCATGGTTGTAAAGATGAGTTGGAAATGGGAACAGAAGGCTGTAAAACACAAGGCAAGCGAAGGGAACTCCAGGGTTTGTTGGCTGGTGGGTTTTCAATCATGTGATTTGGGTAAGGGAGTAGGGAATTCAGGAATACTTTTCTTCAGCAGTAGTGAGAGCTTCCTCTAGAGGACTTCTGTAGCAAACACTAGCAGCAACTCTGATGATGTCTACAGTTCCCTTGCTACTGTGATACCATTTGGCTTCATACCAATACTGTGTGAATGATTAGGACATTCGGAGATGCTCCAAAGCCAGCAGAGCCCTGTGCCACAAGGCTGAATTGTACCATATGAAACCGTTTTAAGTGCTGAGCAACTACTGCCTGAGAATCCACCTCTTCACTTCTGGTCCCTTCTGGAAACCAGAAGTCAAGGCCTTTTAAACCACAACCTGCTCCTGGAAAACCTCAGCCATGCAGCACACAACTCCATCCCCACCAGCATGACGCTCTCACACGGGCCAGACCTTCTGGTTCTAAGTACCAAGCGCCGCAGATGCATTTTGCATCAGTTAATACCGCACCTGTCAGGAAAATGGAAGACAACCTGCGATTACTCCAGTGCTTAAAAGATCATGTTGGGGCTCCGTAAGAACATCAAAGTGGTAATGAAATCATAAGTGGCACTTGAGGAAGTTACAATTTTATCATAACACCAGAGGTTTCTCGTATTCTCTGTTTTAACCAGTATGCACCATACACCTGGCTGATGGCTGTTGGTTTCTTAAAGCTTTCCTTTATAAACAAATGACACGCTGCATTTTTTTGTTGTGAAAACTGATTTTACTAATTCTAATATTTTCTTCCATGAACCTTTGAGCTGGTGCTGCAATTACTAACTAGACCGATTTTTCCAGTAACAATTTCTAATCAAGATGCAAGAAATTAGAGTCCTAATCAGTTCCCCCACACACACCCCTTTTCTCCACTGTTTTTGAAGTGTCATTGCCAATAGTGTTTTGCTTTCTAAGCTATAAAAGCATTTTTAAAAGTTCAAATATATTTAATCCATAAAACTAATTTGGCTGTGCAAGTAGAAGAAACAAAGGTTACCAATTAATGGCCTGAGTTATTTAAAAATGACTGAGGTAGGCACTTTTCCTCCTGATTTTTGATGACTTTTCACATGCAAATGTTGGCCTACATTGTACATGAGCTTACAAAAAGTAGACTCATGCAGATATGGAAATCCTTGCCCAGTACTGTAAAGAGAAATTTAATGTGCACTCTGACTAAACTGTAATGCTGTGGTAGCATAAAGTACATCTGTTATGCGTGTGCATTACTCTAAGCACGTGAATGGCTGAGAAAAGTCTTGAGAAAAATACTGGGCCTAGTAAAATAAATGCCAAAACTTCCCATTGACCTGGGATGAGGAACAGGTTTCTGCTGCCTTATAATGTTTAATGACTGGCACTACCAATGTTAGATAGACCAAGAGCTGTTTTATTTAATCAATAGTGTTACTTCAGCCACCAGAAGTGGTAGGTTTTTTTTTCCCTTGTGATTCCTATTAAATATATTTTTCACTTATGGGACCCAATTTAGTAAAACACCTACATGTGTGTTTAAAATCAAAGCCCACTGAAGCCCATTTACTGAATAGCAGTCAACTGATTTTTTTTTTTTTTTTTTAAGGAGGCACATACCTAAAATTTAGCTGGATTATGGCCTTACCTATCGTAACAGTGATGGGGCATAGCAATGTGTTTATTTGATTACGTTTTCTTGATGATCACTGAAATTTGTCTGAATAGTCTGATTCTACTGAGATATTGCAAAAGAATCATCTTGGAGAGCACACATTTCGGAAAAAACCTCTAAGGGAGGGCAGTGGTGGGAACTCTTCGTTGCCTGTGCCCTTCCGCAGGTTGTTTTATTTATAGAAGCAGGATAGTTACACTGAAGAGTAGTCAACAATAGGGCACGTCATGAAATGGGAAAATAAATGCCTGCTAACAGATTTTCCTAGATGTACTCAAGAACATCTGTGGCCCCAGAGAGTGGGTTAAGCCCTCCCTAAAGCATGACATTTTATGTGAATAATATTGAAGACTTTAGCCTTAATCTGGTAATACAAGCTTGATTTTATTCATGCAAATGCTGTTGGTTTATTAGGTACACTTAACTCTAGATCACAACCCAGGAAAGGGAGGGGGAAAGGGGTGAAGAACTACTGCTTATTCACAGCTTTAAAGGAAGTCTTTAAGGCCTTATGTTCAGGGAGGTGAAATTATCTGTTCCTCAAAAGGTTCAATGCAGACTAGCTGAGCTTTTTTAATTGGTTGAAATGATACTTAATTTTAGTTTTTTTCCTTTCCTTCCTTCCTTCCTTCCTTCCTTCCTTCCTTCCTTCCTTCCTTCCTTCCTTCCTTCCTTCCTTCCTTCCTTCCTTCCTTCCTTCCTTCCTTCCTTCCTTCCTTCCTTCCTTCCTTCCTTCCTTCCTTCCTTCCTTCCTTCCTTCCTTCCTTCCTTCCTTCCTTCCTTCCTTTTCTTTTTCTTCTTCTTTCTTCCCTTCTTTCTTCCCTTCTTTCTTCCCTTCTTTCTTCCCTTCTTTCTTCCCTTCTTTCTTCCCTTCTTTCTTCCCTTCTTTCTTCCCTTCTTTCTTCCCTTCTTTCTTCCCTTCCCTTCCCTTCCCTTCCCTTCCCTTCCCTTCCCTTCCCTTCCCTTCCCTTCCCTTCCCTTCCCTTCCCTTCCCTTCCCTTCCCTTCCCTTCCCTTCCCTTCCCTTCCCCCTTCCCCCTTCCCCCTTCCCCCTTCCCCCTTCCCCCTTCCCCCTTCCCCCTTCCCCCTTCCCCCTTCCCCCTTCCCCCTTCCCCCTTCCCCCTTCCCCCTTCCCCCTTTCCTTCTTTCTTTCCTTCTTTCTTTCCTTCTTTCTCTCTCTCCCCCCCTTTCTCTCTCTCCCCCCCTTCTCTCTTTCTCTTTTTTCTTTCTTTCTCTCTTTTTCTTTCTTTCTTTTTCTATTTCTTTCCTTTTCTTTCTGTCTTTCTTTCCTTCTTTCCTTCTCTCACAGGTCTTTTTTTTCCTTCTACACCCTACTAAAAAAAAATCTCAAAATATTCTGGAGGGACTGAAGCTTCACAAGGAGAATAATAGGCATAATAACTATCATACAGTCAGAAAGGAAAAGAGGCATGCTGGGTATATCTGTCTCCCTATAGATGCTGTTCCATTTTTATTCAAGTGGAAATTGCAGGAGTTGTGTAGATGGGTCCTCTGAAGATCTCTGAATCAAGCCAATTTTAATTAATCTTATCAATCATTTCAGAATAATCAAATTAATGAAAAAAATGTGGTTGACTCTTTGATTCCTACATTTTATCATATGAAAAAATGGCTTTTCCCTTTGTATTTTAAATGACTGAAATTTGAAAAATAGATTTGTTAACTTCATAAAGGGCAGTAAATGTTATTACAAAAGTGGTTGGTTAACTTGTCACTGTTCTGTTCTGAGACTTGGAGTAACACCCGCAATGGGGTTATTGATATAAATAGCGTCTTTTTAGGAGGAGGAAGGCAACATGTTCCTTTGCAGCGGTTCATTTATTAAAACCTCAAGTAATCTTCACCCTTTCAAAAGATGGGAGCTCCCTGAAAATAAAGGGTATATTAATGAGGGGCATATAACTCATCAAGCTTGGAGATATTATATCACTCTTTAGGATATAACTATGGATTTTTGATGGAGTCAGGTGTATGATGAAGAGCCTTGGTAGCTGCGTGGTACTCTGCAAAAGCAATAGGAGTACCTAGCCCATCTGCTAACTGCAATTTAATAGCTTGACTTCTGGCACATTGCTGGCAGAAAAAGTGACAAGCACTGCTTTATACACTGAGCAATGTGCACTCTACACTAGTTCCATTTTATTTAGATAGTAAACTCCTTGGGGCAAGGTATCTTTCTGTGCTGTGTTTGTCAAGTACTTTGCACAGTGGGGTTCTGGTTTGTGACTAGATGTTTTTACACTGTGCAGAGATGCTCAGGCCAGCAGCACCTGAGCTCCTGCTGGGAGCAGAGGCAGCCCAGCTACAGCAGCATAGTGCTGTGCTTGCATCACTAAAAAAGCACTAGCCTCTCGCGGGTCTCTGACAAGCTTGGTGCTGTGCCATGCCAGTGTCACCACGCTGCTTTGGGATCCACGTTGGTGGAGCTGTATCGCATGGAGCTGTGCCACATGGATATGCCAGCTTGGGTCTCCACTAGCTCAGGCACCTTTGCACCATGGCTCATAGTCCAGGACAGAATGGCACTTGACCTCCAAGGCACTACAGTAATGCTGCGAATAAATACAGCCCTGCAGACACTTCTCTGTGACTTGGACTCCAAGCAAGTCTGCACAGGCGGGTCCTTCTGCCAGACTCATCCAAACCATCCCAATCTCCTGCCTGTTTGGGACTTGGTTCCACCATATGCCTGATCCTGCTAAACTCTTATGCATGGAAGTAGCACCAGGGATTTCACCAGACCAGCTCACCTATCTAATCTTTTTAACTAGATTATGGTGCTCTCTTGATTGTAGGCCTGAGCATTCTGTGCTTTACAGGGTGTTGCTCAAATTGGTTTCAGTGGGATTGAAGGCCTTTTAGAAGTTGTTTCTATAGGAATTTGCCCCCGTTTTTTTAGGTGCTTTAGGATCTACAGTGGTCGTAGGAATTTATTGATGTCCTGTAGATCCAGGGAGTGCTGGTTGTCCTCTCTGACCTTGTGTTTCACGGTTGACCTGCATGTTTCTAGTGGCACATTCTGGATTTCAATTCTCTGTCTCCACAGTGAGGGTGCTTCCATCTGAGCATTTCACCAGAAAGCAACATATCATGATGCCATTAAGTATCACTCTGCTGCCCTTGGGCAGTGAGATTGCAGTGCACTGTGTGAGGAAAGGATCTTCCTCCTCTGCTTCATCCCCTACCAATCTGCTCCTGCTGAAGGCAGGACCTGTCCCTGGGGGACATCACCATGTGCACTATTGCACACACTGCAGTAGTGCAAGATCCCACAGGGCTTTCAGCATATTTTCTCCTTCTCTTTCTTAGTTGTATATTTCAGTTTTCTTCTACAGAGTGAAATCATAGAATCATAGAATCATTTAGGTTGGAAAACACCTCTAAGATCATCAAGTCCAACCGTCAACCAGTGTTGCACATTGTCAACATGGGGGAAGAATTTGAAAGTAAAGGGAAATTCAGAGGGTTAAACACCACTGACTTTTATCATAACAGGGAATATCACAGACCTGATCTTTAAAAGCATTGAAGTCATCCTAGATATTAATGCATAGAGCTGTAATATGTCGTCATGGATTACTTGTTTTTCTGCTTAGCATTTTTGTCTGGACCTTGCAACTTGTCCTTGGTTTGGGAACATCCGGCAGTTTGGGCAATGCAGTAATGACAGGTGACAGTGAAGTGTCTTTCTTGATTCTAAGTGCTGATGCCAATATTACGATGTGCTAATACTACAGCAACACTCATAGCATTAGTCTTGTGCCCTACTCTTTTTCTGGACAATGTTTTGCCATCTCTGGTTCTCACCATTCACATTATCTTTCTATGTGTTCCCTTAGAGCTGGGAGGCTGCTACCTGCACTTCTCCCCAGTGAGAAAAGGAGAAGGGAGAGGCTGGAGACAGGCAGATGCCCCTTCTCTCTGCATGGCTCTGCAGACATGCCAATTATGAGCTGCCAATAGGCTGTAGAAAGAGAGCGGGAGAGGGCAGAGGGCCATGTTAGGGAGGGAAGTCCTGTGTCACAAGGGACTTAGATGGAGAAGAGGGTCCAAGTACCTCTGGTAACACCTTGCTAACATCATTTCCAGTGACGGATGCAAGAACTCAGTAACTAAGTTGGAACTATTTTTTCTTTTCTAAAGACCTCTAATATAGCTTAGAAACACAGTGTCCCACAAATATCAAGTAAAAGTAAAATAAATATTTTTACCATTTCCAATCATCATAATTGAATGTGAAGGCTGTGTATAGAACTGTAATTCTGTCCAGAGGCTGCTTGTCAAGTCATGTTTTTATTGTAATTACCTGATTTGTTCAGCTTTAATCGTATTTACTTTTGAAGGTCAGCTGTCCTGCTCTGAAATGGTTAGTGAAGGCAGTGAGAATATGCAACACCCATAGGGAGAAAAGCAAAAAGCACATAAGTTCTTTTACTTTGGACTTCACAGCAGAAGAGGTAGTATTTTCCTTCACTTTTTAGCAGTCCATATTTCTTCATCAATACTATTTATTATTTGTTCCATAATAACTCTTAGAAGCGCTGCTTGTGACTGGGCTCCAGTGCACACTGCGATGTACATGTCCATAATCAGCATCAACCCATACCTTGGAGACCTTGCAATGTAAAGAGGCAAAACAAGGCACAAGAAAAATGGTATCATTCTCTTCATACCACTGATGTATCAGTGAAGGCACAGAATTTTGTGCTTTAGTCTCGCAACTTCATGTAACACAATAATCAGAGTTGTCAATTCTCTCTACATCACAGGAGCGTGTAGGTGATGTTCAGTCCTCCTGTCCTGGTGAGACATGTACAGAAAAATGCTGAGTCTCCCTGCCCCAAAATCATTTCTATAGGCTGGAAGAAGATCAGAAAGCCTTAAAAGGGCACTTAGAAGCAATCAAATATACAGTATGGGTTTCCAAAGTTGCTCCAAGATTTATTTCATTTATTTACAGTTTGATAATGTCATGAAGTTACCTGTCTGAAAAAGTACTTTTTTTTTTTTTTAATGAAGAAAATAAACCTGTTTCCCTGGGAAGATGAGAGGTATTAGTATTATGCCTCCACCTCAAAAACAGTTTCAGGTTTAGAGCCAAACTTTGAGGCTCAAACCATTGGCATTTGGATGCCCTGCAAGGCAGACCTTTATGATTCAACTTCCATATATTATGAAGGAGAAAGAGCAGCTTCAATCTTTCTTTTTAAAACAAAACTTTAAAAAAAAAAAAAAGGGCCAGCTCATTATTTGCTTTGTTCAGCAGTCCTCAGTTGTTTCTCAGTTCAGTCCTCAGTTTAGTTTCTAAACTTTGGGCATGCAATGGAAGACCACAACTGCAAGGAGTGCTCAGTGGCACCTGACTCCCGGGTTTTTCCATGCAACAGCCATTTTGTGTGCAGCCTGCTGATTAACTGTGCTATAGCGTAAATCCATCAGAGGAAAATCCCCAAATAACAAAATAACCTAACATATAAAAAGAACAGTAGACTTTTAAATACACTTAATTATTTTTAAAGTCCTTGTGTTCCTTACAATTTGAAAGGAACATTAATATATTCATAAGCACTAACCTTAAGCCAGTGCTGCGTGCTCAAGCATAAATGCTATTATCAGTGGATCTACTGCAATTCTCAGAAGAGGGAAAGTTGCTGAATACTAACATTGTTGGCAGCTTCTTGTTGAATATAAGCACTTTCCTAGAGCTCACCTAAAAGGGAAAGGGTTTTGTAACTCTTTTCTCACCTTCATCGTCTGGACTACCCTTTCCCATGTCCTAACCATATTGAATAGCTGCTTTTAAGTTAAAACTTCTAAAAAAGTTAGATTTCTATATTAAATTTATCTTTAAGGTCTGAGCACAATAATTTTCCCAAGTAAATAATCTATACTGCTTTGGTTTTGTAGTGGGCTTTTTTTGCTTCCAAAGTATGTTGGATTAGAATAAAATTTCTAGCTGGCCATTCAGCTCAAGTAGCTGGACACTGTGCTACTCAGTGGTATAGTGGTAAACAAGGAAATGGAAAAACTCACCCATTTGTTCTTCCAAAGAGGGCAACAGGGGACTAATTACTCTTCTACCCATCTTATAAACAGCTGAATTAAATTTCCCTGTTTTTACCTATGACTACACTACTCAGGAGAGTAGTCATTTCTGGAAACTTAAAAAATGCTACTATAGTATCTTCATTTCTGGGCTTGCATCAGCCCCGTGGACCCTCTGTTCAAGGAGGTATGTTTCCAGTTTCTTTGCTAATGAGGTTCTTGGAGGACTGGAATAAGGATTTTGTATATTGTCAATTTGCATTAGCAAAGCTGAGCAGAGGAAATGACACCACACCCGCCTATGCAAAGCATATTATATATCCATAGGCACACCTTAATGGCATCAAAGCATAATCTAAAGAAACGAGAGGAAGTGTGGAACAGAGAGAATTAGATCCATCACAAGGCTTCTCCTGGTTCCCCCAGGTCCTGATAGTAACTCCCTGGAGCAGCTCGAGGTCTATGAGCACAGTGGTTCCTGCAGCACACGCCTCCCCAACCTACTGTTGGCTCAAAATGTGACTAAAACAGCACTAAAAGAGGCAGTAACAAGGGAAACCATGTAAATAAGGATACAGTGATTCATCTCAGCTGTGGTCTCTTCCTGCACATGCAAAATGAACCCTGCCAAACCACTGGACTCTTTCACCTTCCGTTAAGTGTTGTACACGTCAAAGGACTACACAAAATGGAGACCAAGCCTGGGTTATTCTGTTAACTGGAATATCAAGGAAATCCTTTGCTTAGTGGCATTTTATCATCAGCCCAAGGTATACAGGAAGACAGTACCAGTAGCTGATTCCGTAATAGAGCTAATCTCTAGGAATAAGGGCTTTTCCCTTCACCACTATGAGATAGTAACACTGGAACTACACTTAAAAAAAAGGTCTTCTAATTAGAACTGAGGTAATTATTTTTTCAGTAAAATCCCTTTCCTAAATTTGACCTGTATCCAGTAATAGTGCAAATAGTGAAAGCACTGCCAACACTCCACTTTCTGACAGACGTAATTTCATCCCAAAATCTGGCCCAATTCTACACTTTTACATGTGAATAAAGAGGGGTTTTCTTCATGTTAACCGCTCCACAGTTCGTCTGTCTTCGGCAATAACTGCTTTTTAGAAAGGATACTGTGCAATTATATGCTCACATATGGGATTATGGGGTTAAATTAGGCAAGCTCTTAAAAAAAATAATTCTATTGTAGACAATTCCACACTTTGTTATCTTCCTTTCAAGTTGTAAACTTATATTCTGTTTTCAAACTTGGAACTCTTACTCTTTGTTATACTTTACGGTTAACAATTTCAGATTGTACCATGTCTCCTCCCTCACTTAGAAAGCTTTTGTTCGCTGCTTCATCACTGTCTGCATGTAGAGACAGGCAATCGTAGTCTGTAGGCTACAGTAATAATATCACATTAGATAATATCACCAAATCAGCTACATGCCACAAACACATCTGAAATTTTCCATGCTTCAGTACTATTAGGAGGCTAGGTAATATTATGAGTATTAGGAACCTCTTCTTCATTACAATGGGACCTAGTTATGCCAAGAAAAAATGCCTTGCATGGAGAACTTAATACGTCAAATATAAAAAAAGGGACCAGAAAGGATAAAAAAAGTGGGAGCAGAAGATAGAAATGGCAACATGAAATTAGGCCAAAAAAGAAGATAATTAAGTACATAGTCATACTGCTGATCACTTCAGAAGGCAGGATTTCACCAAACTCTGTCTTTGGTAGGTCCAGGATTTCTGCCAGAAACTTCCCTGACTTGAGTTTTGAGATGGTTGTCTCACTTAGCATTTGTATGGCACATGGGATGGGGAGAGGTGGAGTGTCTTCTAAAAGTAAGGGGTAACCAGTGGCTAATGATCCAGTCATTTCCCTTCTCAGCTTATGTTTTTAAGAGGTTCTTACCAATCATGGCTAGTTTTTTTAAAGGTGTGAGCTAACTGCTTTGCATAAAATAAGAACGGAACCAAATCAGAAAACAAATTCATAGAAAGTTCACAGGAGCTGAAATTTTGGAGACCTCAAGTCATATATTTATTGAGTGCAAAGTCAGACAGGCCACTAGAAATCTGAGCTTCATTTCTCACACATCCTAGGCCCTTGCAATCCACGTGCATTACCGTGTATCAAGACCGATTACTTGTGTTTGATTAAAGCAGATCTTCAAAAAAGACATAAGGTATTGATTTGAAGGTCCCCCAAAACGGTGCTTTGTTGTGGCAATTTATCCCTCCCCACCACTACTGTTAAAGATGTGCACCTCATTTTCTATCTGAATGGGTCTAGTTTCAGCCTTTGGCCATGGTTATGCTTTTTTTCTCGCCTAAGTAGTCCTTTAGTACCAAACATTTCTCTACCACCTGTGATCAAATCACATCCCATCGTTCTGATCAGCTAAAGAGACTGTTCTCACTAAATCCCTCACTTGTGCTCAGATAATTTTTGTGGTTCTTTCTGCGCTTTTTCCAGTATTTCAGCGTCCTTTTCTTTTTAATAAAAAAGCATGGCCACGAGAACTCTAGGTGTCTCTACACCCATTTGCCAAGGCCATATGTAAATGTGACATCACTTTCCCATTCATGTTCACTGTTCCCTTCACTTACACAAGGATGGCAGGAGTTCCTTCAGCCTTTCAGTTGTTCTGGAAGTTTTTTGAGAGCTATTTGTCTCGTGTTCTATTTCAGTTGCATTGTTTCCAGGCTACGGGCTTCCCCTACTCTCACCCTTGTCTTGTCATGAGCTCTATTTTTCTTCTTAGATAAGACGAATTAGCTGTATTCAAAACAGTTCATTTGAATAAGCTCAGCTACAACTGATCCAGATCACTTTGTGTGCCTGCCTCCACGATGTCTTGGTCACCTAGAACCTTCCACAGCTGCAATTCATTATTTCCCAATCACTGATTCCCAGCACTGAAAATGCTGAACAATACTGGCCTGGCATTGATCCTTATGGTAACCTCCCACCACTAGGACACAACTACTCAACAGCAACTCAGCATTGACCATTGACCACTGACGACTGCAATTTTGAGAGCTGTCATTCGGCCAATTTTTAATCCATTTAACATGTTCTTTATTGATGTTGCGTAGCATCGACTCTGTACCAGAATATTATGCACCACTGATTCAAAGGTCTTGCAAAACTCCATTACATTTACAGAACATCCCGTCAATCAAACCTCAAAACTGAGCAGTGAAATCATTCTTTCTCTCCCAAAATGTAAAATGTGCTTATTTTCTAGGAGCTGCTTTTGCTATTCCATTAGCAATGAAGAAGGCTGGTAATATACCTCATCATCTTCATCAAACAGAAGGATATCATTCCCCTTACATCCAAATGCAGGGACAGAAACATTTATTGAACATTTCTGTCCCTTTTGCATCCTGAATAATACTGCCACCTCTCATCTACTGTGTTTTATTGCCAGCTTGATGGGAGAAACCTTCTCAACGTTGCCAGACATGCTTTTCTTTCTGATGTTTTTAGCCATCAAGCTTCTATTTTTGTGACTTCTATTTTAGATCATCCAACATCTATTTGTCCTTTATTCTATGTTTGCCTTATTTGTAATGACAAACTTAGATTAGTAGTTTTTCCTCCTTCTCTTGCATTAAACCATGATTTCTGCCTACAGATTTTTTTCAGAGAATTCTGAATTTTCATTCATATGTTTCTTTCTAGATTTTGTTTAGGATTTTACCAGCTTTTTGCTCCTTTAAATCATGGTGTATTTGTGCGCATATATACATCATTATCATCAATCATTGTCAATGTGAGAGTTAGTGGCATGATAAACCAAATCTCTTCCAGTTGTCTCTTACTAATCTTATTACCTGATTGACTGAATATTGGAAAAATTGGTATGACAAGAGACCCTAAAATATGGAGCATGTAGTTAAAATGACAGTCCCACAGAAGACAGTCATTGAGGATGTATGAAAGGAAAAAGAGCGAATGTGTGTGAACTGGGCAAGGGACACAGAGGAATTAACAGAACTGCAGACCATTGTGGCTCTTGCTTGCTGCTGTGAAGAGGGAACTTTGAAGGTCTGTAGGTTGTCTCCCAGATCCTGCTCTTACCTTTGTAAATGGCTGTTCTCCACACAACGTCATTCAGAAAAGTGATTTTTTTTCCTTATTTGCATTCAAGCTGAGCCTTCAGTTCATAATGAGCCTTGATTCATAATGAATTTCCCAGATCTGAGTTCGTCGTGTCTAGCTTTTTTCTGAAAATCCCATTCATGTGAAATATCTTGACTAAGACTATACACATAAATGAGCTCTTCACTTATCGAAGCTTTCATTCCTGCTAGAACCCTTTGTGTTGTTCTGCCCCTGTCAGAGATACAGTCCCCTGCCCCAAGCTTGTAATTCCTCTGTGAATGGGGCAATCAGTAATTTTCCTTAAATTATTAATAAACCTAATGTCTGTTTTGATTTCACTTTCTAGTATCTCTTCGTGGACATCTGTGTTAGTATACTAACGAGATAAAGTAAGAGCAAACCTCCTACCTTATCCCTTTCTGGAGTACAAATCACTTTTATATCTTTTTCACATTAACATGTCAAGTAAGCATGTAATGTGTTAACTAAACACAGTGGACATCCCATCTTCAAGTCAAAACTTTTTTTCCTCCTAATCAAATGCTTTAAAATCAGCTAAGCAAAAATCCAGTTGGCACTAGTCTCACATCTCTTGATCTCTTGTGCCCCTTCTAGGTCTGAACAGTATGTGTTTGGCAGATGTTTGTAATTCTATTTATCTT
Organism: Aptenodytes patagonicus; assembly: GCF_965638725.1. Lineage (NCBI taxonomy): Eukaryota > Metazoa > Chordata > Aves > Sphenisciformes > Spheniscidae > Aptenodytes > Aptenodytes patagonicus. The sequence goes on along the minus strand of NC_134950.1, from coordinate 98,420,456 downwards.
TAGCCTTCATTAACCTTTCTTTTTTATGCGACAACTGAAGGAACTCTTGTCCACTCCTCCAGCTGACTTCCTGTGGTACCAGAATGTAGAATGATCCTACCTAATAATCCCATTTCATCATATATAATATAACTATGCTTTGGACTGAGGCTACCCAATATTCAATGTAATCAAATCGGGTTCACTGATCCTTAGACAACCACTGGTAGTTCCAGTCAGAAAGGAATTAATTTTTATGTTATAATGAAGTCTAGTAAGTCTATATATTGGAATTATAGTTCAAAACAAAAGCATTTGGAAATATTTGTAATGAACATCCCTTGACTACAGTGGGACCAAGAGTTTTTCTCTGACCAACTTTTTTGTTTCCATTTGGAAATGCTGAAGAATGGATAATCCATCAGTACTGTCTACACAGTTCAAGAACTATTGTCAGGACATATAAAAAATGTCTGAAATGTGAAGGCCTGACACAATACACATTCATGTCAATAACAGCGCATTTTTCTACACAAGTCATGGACTTTGGATTAGATTTCATCACAAAGGAAATGATAAAATGCTTAAGAACTCAACTCCTGTTCTGTTAAATGAAATTGCTCCAGATCAAAGGAAAGCCCAAATAGTTAGTAGGGAGAAACAATAGGATTGTGCATTCTTAAAGAAAATGGAAAATAATAATCATATTCAGAAGAAAAATGCAATAAAGAAAACAATTTGACATAATATTCTGTTGGCAAAAAAGATATCTCATTTTCAATTTAATATTAAAAAATTGCTCACATTAATTCTCTTCGGTTTTCCAATATACATGTATGAGCTGCAGATTGAGCTGTGCAATTCATCATAAGTGTTATTTGCCAATATAATGTCCAGACTACTTACTTGATCCTTTACATCCTTCATATTCTCAGTTCCTTACTCCCTATGTATGTTACAGTGTAGTAGGGCTATTTAGTTCATTTTTTAAAAAAAAATTAAAAGGTATGTAAAACTGTTGATAGTGCCTGCCAGTGTCTTTCATAAGCAGCAGTGGTAAGAGTATCTGAAGTCCAAAGTGAGGGAACAGCGTAGGCTTGGAGTAAGGCAAATAAGTGTTACACTGTGGATAAACGTCAACCCATGAAATATGTATGCTATTTGTTTTTCATCAGTTAATTTCACTTCTTTGTTCAAGTAGTTCAGTTCTTAGTATCGTGCAGATAGATAGGTCAGAAAAATGGAAATATCACTTTGAAACAGATTAAACAAGTGCCAGCAATGGTTCAGGTAGACCTGATCCTCTGCCCAAATGGAAGAACATGGACAAAATGATCTCTTCAACTACAGCTGTCCAGGATGTCTTTTATCCTCAGTTTTTCATGCAGGATTCAGATTCCCATAATCCTAGCTCAAGTCCTGACTCTGCTGTTTGTATACTTGTAGATTTTGGGGAAAACTTGACTAGAACATGTATCTTAAAAGCCCACTCTGCAGAGTGCCGAGATACAGTTTCACTGAGACTCCTGCCTGTTGCCATAATACAAACATATATTATCTTTCATCATAGGAACAGGAGATACAACACAGACCACATTGGAAAAAAGAACTGCTAGTTTTCTTTCAGAGTTTCACTGTGTATTTGCTCCTCCACAGCCTGGCTGCCTCATATGTGCCTTCCCTGTGTGTCCTTTAGTTTAACATGATCACACACATTGATGGAAATTTGGCTGTGATACTGTAGGTGAACACAGGCAATATTTTTTTAAAACTATTTTAATTAAAGTGGGAAAGACATTCGAGGTTAAGATTTTGGTGTGGAATAATGTATATCGAGATTTGAGGCTCCACAGAATGCAAGGTAAGTTTAGGGTTGGGTTTGAGGGGGTTTTTTTTCCCACTTTAGTGAAGTCTTCAGTTGGCAGAACCACGATGTGAACTTAGCCCTCCCATATCACAGGCAATACTGTAGCAACCCAAATATTGGCCTGTTGCAGTAAATACCACAAATATAGCACGTAATTGGGCTACAAAAATTGGTTCAGTCAAGAAGGAAGACACGTTCTCGACATAGGCAAAAAAGGCAGTTTCATAGGGTAGCAGGCTGCTATAGACATAGTGAAATGACACGGGCCCCACTGCCTATTTTCACCTGTGCCTCTGTGAAGACACAGGTGCCCACTGAGAAGCAGCAGCCAAATTTGCGGAGGGGCACTGTGATCTGACCCATCCACCTGCTTCTTCAGCCCAGGTCCAGGTTTTCCTTTCTTACAGAGATGGTGATTGTTCCTACCCCTCACTTCTGGATCAATAAAACTAATTTTCTGCCTACTCTACTGAGAAGCCTTGAGCTGGCTCTGCCACCAGCTTAGCTCTTACCACTTCAAAACCATTATGAATAGATGGGCATACAACCCAGGCTAAAGCCTGAATAGCAATTTGCCTCGTTTGTTCTTTTTTTAGAAAAAAATACCAGAGACTTTTTTTCTGTCCCTGTTTGTACCATATGCTGGCTTCTCACACACAAAGCAATTCACTGGAAATAGAACTCATCTCTTTTTTTTTTTTTAAGTACTTTCATTCTTTACATTAATCAGAAGTTAATCAGAATAAGTGAGAGTGCCCCACGTTCCCAGAATAGCCCCAGAAAGCATTCCGTAAGCAGGAGCTACACTGGTACTCTTCTCCGAAAGGTTGCCACTACAAGGGAACATTTCCTTCTGCTAACTCTTCTTTTTGTTTTTTTAACCAGATTGTTTCTGAGGTCATCTTAGGCAGCCAACACTATGTGAGAGAAGAATGAAAAGCTCAGAATCATCATAATAATACCAAAATAGGCCAATTTTCACATTACGTAACTAAGTGGGAAAGGAAGGAAATGGAGATAGCATTGGATGAAATTAATGTAGCTGCAGCCCACTGTAGTCAGAGTAATTTGTCTGCCCTCATCTTGTGTATGATCTAAAAGGGATCCAGCTGCAAGTAATTGTGAAGGAGCTAAGTAGAATCAGCAACGATGGTCTAGGAAAGAAGTAAATGTTGTTTGTTTGTTTCTTTCTGGGAGGAAATGAAATAACCAAATGTTTCAGAATTTAACAGTCAGACTCCATAAACACAGCACTCTTGCCATGCATTTGCTAGGACACCACAAACCAAAGGGCCAGTTCTCCATGAGACCACCAAGGGGGGGTATACAGAAAGATTAACTTAAGCCTCAGCATAACCGATCACCTCCAGCATCCCCCAGTTCAGTGAGAAAAGACAGCTTCTCCAGAGGGTGATTCACAACAGGGGTTTTATCTGCCTGCTGTGATCCACGTCCTAGCGCACCCTGTTTCTCTCCGCTTCTGCCATTTCCCCCGCTAGGTTATGCCTGGTGACCATCACTCCCTCTTCACTTTCAACTGCTGCAGAAATGAATCCTGATGAACCTCATATAAACCTTACAGTGTATGAATAAACACACTCCTCACTTTTAAAAAGGACAAATAATAAAATCAGGTAGGAACTAAAAGCAACAGCCACCAAGGCCCAAATTTAGGAACAAAAGCATCTCCTCGTCAAACTTGCAGGCCTGTAAAGGGTTGAAATATCCTGCTTGTCTACCAGAGATCCCTGGCTATTCAGGCAACTGGTCTCTGGTATGTCATTTCCTTGTACCTAAGCCTTGTTGAGATCCACAAACCAGGCAATTATCTCCCATCTTGCCTGCAGTGTATGAGTACCCTTACCCAGCCCTCCACAACACAGAAGGAGAGGGGGAGGTGAGAGGGTGAAGGGGAGGAGTTGATTAATTCTCTCCAGTAGCTGTAGGACATTGCTCCTTCTACACCTCCAACTGAAATAATTTCAACCTGCATGGAGTGATTTACTGCATCAACCCATCCTTAAGGACCACAGTAATCACGTTGCTCTTTAGTAACATGGAATTGTCACCTCTCCTCCACTGTTTTGTCATACAGGACTAGTTAAAGCCATGAATGCTGGAGAGCATTTAAGGCTGTGAAACTCCTCATGGTGCGGCATTAGGTGCCTAACTCTCAGTTAAATAATTAAATGCCTCTTTTCCTCTCTCAACACACCGGTCACCTCTGAACATTTCTTGTTGATTGTCCTTTGTCCTCCTTGTTGCAAGGCAATGATGTGACTTTCAGAATGAGTAATCCCACCGCCGGCAACAGAACCGTTGAACTACTTCTATTCTCTTCGCAGATACGGGCTTCTTGGCTTGGCCAAATCCCCATATGAGAGAGCTGTCACATTGTGTAGAGCCATGACTTACTTTCTAAAGTGCAAAAGGAGAGAGAGAATGGGAGAGAAAGGAATGATAATGACAGATTAATTTCCTATCAAAGAAGACAGATTATAAAAGGTAATGTTTCTTGGACCTTTGCAAATGCACCACTTTGTAGGAGTCTGGCTGTAAACTGATATGAGGAAATACAAACTATTACAGAAAGTTGTGCTGTTTGGCCTGCTTGTTCAATGGGCTCACGTTTTGTTCTTTAAGGGGAGAAATTTGGTTGTTTGCCTTGGAGATTATTCATTTTACTCTGAAATTTGAAAACTGCAAATAATGTCTCAATATACTATTATCTGGGTTTTGTAAATATTAGACTGCTTGTCCTTGAGCACTTGTGACTTCTCCAAACTACTCTGCACATATGAACGCTTCTTAGAAGGAAGTATAGAAATATTTTGTTGATTCTCAGCACTGCTGACTGTTTAAATGTCACCCTGCAATAGCACTCATCTGTACGGTTATCATAGCTCTTTGCCCATTTTAATCAGTAATAATTCAGCTAATAAGTCATGCATCAGTCGGGTATGACCACACTGAAACTAAATGTGGAGAAAAAGATAAGTTATTCAACTGGAATATGTTATGGGTAACTCTAGTTTTTATAATCATGTTCTATCCAGTGGGTAAAACAACTTTTCTCCAAATGATACCTTATTAACAATAGTGCATTGTCAATAGTTTGTTCTGCTCTGTTGCTGAGATAAACAGCATGAATTTTGTTGTACCAAATTCAGTATCCAAATACGACAAATACAATAAATGGCCAAACAATTTGCAGGTGATTTATTCTATGAATTGCAACTCTGTGTGTGAATTGTCAACTACTGGAATGTTGGTTTCCTTTCATATACTACCTGTTGGAAATATTCTGATGTTTTAAAAATCATTCTTAGTCTGCCACTTGCTCAAGATTAGTTCATTGCAAATGAACTAAATTAGAAAGGATTTTGCTGGACTTGGGCTCATATTTCATGTTTCTGTACGGTAACAGGTTGATCCTGAGTTTAGTTATGGTTTATAGCACAGATTTTTCTTGTAAGAAATGCAGATTTCACTTTTTTTGCAAATTACCTGAACCTTAAAATCTTTCATTTGGGCAAACATTCCTGCCAATAAATCATTCACTAGAATGATCAGATAAAGTGTACATGAAATATGTATGAACAGAGTTGAAATGAGTTTATTTAAGAGCTGGAATGAGTATTTGTAGACAGCTTTCTTAAGCATTCATCCAGCACTACTAAAAATGGCATAATTATTGAATAAAAAGAAATGACACCTGGTAAGTGTAGGGCTGACAGCACACTGGAAGAAAACTATAGAAGATATTACTGGAATGGTAAAACTTTTCATGGAAAAAAACCCACCAGACAATTAATTCATTGCATATCCCATGCTGAGAATGTTCCTACTTGTCTGGGCAGACACAAACTTGTGTTTTTAAAAGGGGAGTTAAAATCGGAAGGAAAAACGCATGGTGGAGTCGTCATAAATGCCAGTAATTCAAAATGGGGAGATGGAAGATTGTTTGATAGAATTGTGAATTACCGGGGTGTGTTCCAAAGCAGATTTATTCAGTCATTGGTTCTTTATACTCTACAGCAGCACTGATTTCACATGCAACTTGTTCGCTCTTGTTTCTGGAAAAAAAAAGACAAGACTGTTTTATATATTTATATTATTTATATATTTCCACCCTGGATTTGTCATATTCCTCCTTTAAAAGAAAACCAAAACTGGTGAGTTTGTGAGGCTTCAAAGCATTTTACAGACATTAACTAGTTAAATTTCACAACACTCCTCTGAGGCAGAAAATTAAGTATTAAAATTCCCATTTGTTGGATAAGGAAACTTAGGGACAAAGGTTAAGTGATTTACTGAGGCCACAGGAAACAGCATAAGCAGTGGAGTAAGGAGTTCTTCCAACCCATTCCTGTGGCTGGTAACATACTGGGGCACAGGACAAAGCTGTAAAATTTCACACTCTTCATCCACAGTCTAGCTTTTCACTCCTTCCCCTTTCCACCCAGATAAAAAACATTTTCTGTAAAACATTATTCCAATAAAGTACTGGGATTTCTATTTCCGTCATCATTTTACTTCAAGCAAACTGATTTTTTACTCTCTTGTTTAAAAGGCTAGAGGAAGACAAGCTAGTCCTCCTCTCAGGAACATAAAGTTCCAGTGGATACTGAAAACGTGGCCACTACTGAAGTGTCCAAGAGTCACACTAACACAGATCACAAATGACAGCTCCACAGCTCCCTTGGAGCCTTTGGAATAATGCAGGCCAAGTCATAAATTGAACCAAATGGCATTTTTCACATGCAAAATGTCATTCCATTGAAAACAGCTTCTGAAACAAAATTAGTTTGAGATTTTTTTCCAAATATTTTAGACTAGAAATTTTGAAATCAGATTAAATTTCTGAAATGTTTACTTATGGATTTAAAAGAACAATATTAATATATTAAATCAGATTCCCCCCCGCCCCCCCTTTCTTCCTCTTATCTTTGCCAGGTTAGCAATAAAGTGGAGATGCCCTGGATATATTTCTGTTACTCTTATCTTCACCTGTCTCCCTCCCCTCTTCCTTTTATGTGTTCCTCCACTCAATTTTCAAATCTTCCTTGACTTTGAAAGACAGAAAGGAAAAGTGAAATAGTGTGAATATGCTACCATATATCCTGAAACACTGAGAAAATGGTGAAAAAATGACAAAGGTGGAGAGAAGAAAAAAAAGCTGACACTTCATAAATTAAAGAATGCTTTGAGTCAAAGTGACTTAGAACAAAAATTTCTCTTCCAAGTACCTTTGAAATGATTTTTTTTTCCTGTATGGAAAATCCCCCTTGAAACTTTTTTGAATGGGAGAAGGTGAAGGATATTTTGGGCAGCCTTCTCCACAGAGAAACCTGAGATTTTAGGTGAATGGGAGACACTTCACAACACTTTTCAGGGCACTTTTAACATGTTCACTAACGATCACTTTCATTTTTCTGCATTCAGCTAGCTTAGTTTTTTTATGTAGGGCACATCGAGAAAAAGCAGTTGTCAAGAAGTTAATTGTCCTGTAGTCTTTATATAAACTTGCTCTAACAGGCCAAGCTTACTTGAAAAATTTCCCTCCCCTTTCTGCAAGCATCTTTAAAATACACGGTTTGTGTAAGCGGTGTGCTTTGTTAGATGGTTAAGGCTGCCTACAAGAAGTCTTTTCTGAGCAGGAGCTGGAGACAGACCGTAACCTCTTAACCGGATGCAACCTGCACCAAGACACCTGAACCATTCTGTGAGGCAGCACGATGTGATAAAGCACAGCAAACGCGGGACTATACTGAGAGAAGCTTGTAACAGGCATCCTGGCAATCCCCAGAACCTCAGCTGGGCTTGCACGCCTTTCAGCTGTGGTCAGAGTTGCCCTCATGCAGGCAGGGACTTGTTCGGGCCTGACTTCTGTGAGAATATCTCACAGGGTGCGCAGCCCCTCAGTTGCTTCTCCCATAGCTTCTAAGAGGTACTGAATGCCACTCACAACGTATCTTCGGTTTGTACTGGATATATGCAGATCTATCAACAGCAAATTAAAAATATTTACCAGGAAAAATGTTTTCATTTCACAGGAAATTCCATTTTATTTCAGTTCATTTGAAAAGTGTATTTCTTGAATATGTTATCATGGCAATAAGCCAAATGGGACATAAAGCTTTCTGTACTTGATGGAGCTTCCCTGACAAGTGATTCATAACAATGTATTTTAAATAACAGCAAATTCCCTTCAAAAGTGGATTCATTTAAATTGTACCACCAACAGAAGAATTACCTGAAGCTCACAGGAAGCACTTGCTAATAACGCATGTGTTGGTTTAATCCAAAGATGTAGGTTAGTTTTAAATGCTAATTGGAACAACTTGCAACATGTGCCAGAAAAATGCAGCAGGCTTCCATCTGTACTTTGCTTTCAGTCTGATACTATTAAATGGCCTGTCGTGTGACCACCCTGACCTATCCAGAACTCCCACTGGCCTTCAAGATTGACAGTAATGCCAGGGAGAAGCTTACGAATCAGGGCAAATCTGCTAAGGCACATAAACCCCTTTTTCAATAGCGTCTCAAGCATTTAGGCACAGATCTTGGAAGGGATCTTAGCAGTAACAAATTTTCTAAAGACCATAGCCCCAATGCCTAAGTTGCCCAATCTTTGAAATAACCTACCCTGCCAGGGGCGTTAAGAGTCTTCGTGATACACAGACTTAGAGTGCTTTGAGATCCACAGAGAGACTGTGCCATATAAGTATAAACTACATATTTCCTTGACAGATCCCAGAAGCATGCTAAAATCCTGACTCAGGACTCTACTGAGAAGAGCTTATAACTTACAGAAAATGGACAGCGATTGCAATAGTAACGGTGTGTTTTGTTTTGTTGGGTCTTTTTGTTTGGGTTTGTTGGTTTTTTTTTTTCCTTGTAAGTACAATGTTACAAATGATGGCCTTCCATTGAGCTGCTTTGTGTCATTATAGTCAAAAAGCCAGCCTAACTCAGTACTGGGGAGTTACTATTCCCAGGGCACCATGGAGTTAGTATGGTCAGTCCAGAGCAGTGACTGTGCTGCCCAAGCTTTAAAGCAGTCTCTCGGTTGCTCGCACTCGCCCTAGACCACTCACAAGCGAGTCCTATAATTGAAGGTCTCTAAAAAAAGTCTTATATGGTTTTGACCTGCCCTGAATGCATCTCAAGGGCAGGGTTACTATGCTTTAACTAAACATTTCACTTATGAATGCCTCTGCTGTTATCTAAGTTGTTGAGATCATGTTGAGGAGGGAACCCAGGGGAATGAAGTGAGAAGAGAACAAGACAAGAATGTGGAAATAATGGTGAGAGATAAAAAGAGTATTAAAACAGAACGGAGAAATCGAATGGCAAGAGATGAAGAGGGATAAAGCATGCCTGGAAAGGGGCAAGTCACAAAAGGCATGAAGAGGGAGGTTATTTTGGAGAATGCATTGAACCCACCTCCATTTCTATTTACAAGCTGATTCAGTAGTGCCTGTCATTCAGATCATGTCTCAACAGCAAAGGAATTGTTGTGAGAAGCAAACCATAAAACCAACAGGTGCAGAGAACATGCTGCTGCTGCTGTGTTTGGAAAAAAAAAAATTACAGGTCTCACATTTAACGTCAACTACAAACAGTTGAGGTGGAAGAAATTGCTGTAAGAATAAAAGCGAGCGAGCAAGCACCTATCCCTACAGTGGTTTGTTGTTGTTTTTTTTTTCTCAGCACATTTTCCATGCAGGATCTCTGTGTGTGCATGTGTGTGTGTGTGTATGTGTTTGTGTGTATTGTGTGCATTTGCCTTTTGGGTTTTTTTAATCTACCTCTACCTTTAATCTAAAAAAATCTGCCTTTTTTTAATCTACCACCCTATTTCTCACTGGTTTCTCTAAAGAAAGGTCTACTACTGAAAGACAGAATCTACCTTCTTTCTCTCATTATTTTAAATTATATATTGTGAGCTGCCTAGGGATTTCCTGGCCACAACTGTCCTATTCATTAAAATATTATTATTATTATTATTATTATTATTATTATTATTATTATAATACATTAATAAAACTGTGACTGCTGTGACTGGAAATGCGGAATGCCTCAGCCCACACATTCGGGGCAGCAGAGTGTGTCTGCATGCGAGGGAGCGCAGCTAACCTCACTAACCAGCACATCTTTAGCCTTTTCTACCGCAAACCGGTACAGATTTTATGTGAGCTGTGCTTCTCCAGCAGCAATAACAACAGTCACCAGGTGCCAAAATAATGCCGCCCCGCAACTCCCCGCCCTTTCGCCGCGCTTCCCGGCAAGCACCCACGCACCCGCATGCCTGCACGCCCCTCGGGCAGCGGGCAGAGGACTCTCGGCCGAGCCCGCCAGCCAACTCCAGAGGTAACGCGGCAAGAGGAAACCTCGCAAGAGCTGCAGTTAGCCAACTGCCATATGCCCTGACAAAGCTACCGACAGCAGCAGCGAGCCCAGGGAGTGCTTTTATCATTAGCCCCTCACCCAGCAGTGGAGGAAACTCATTTAGCCCCATGCTGGACTTTCATTAGGAGCGACTTGCATCAGATGGTCGCAGCGTTCTGGCACTGGTGTCGCCTGGTCCGTTGCTGGAGACGTGGCCATATCTCACCCCGGCAGGGATCCCCAGATTGGAGCGGCTCTTCATCGACAGATGCCAAGACAGCAGCAGTAGCGGCGACAAAGGCAGCTTGGCTTGGTGCTATCTTTTATGCTGGCATGTTGCAGCCCCAAACTTTTCAAAGGCGGCTTTTTACACACCGCTTATTCCTGTTAAATATAAGACATAAAGGCAGGGAGTCTGGATGGATGGGGAGAAATAAAGTAAAATAAAATATGCCTGAAATTATCACTTGAAGCTAAAGCAAGCAGCAGAGAAGCTGTCACTGACAATCATTATTTCTAACCTCGGGACTGTAATAAAAAATCAATGAAGCAGGAGATGTCAATATTCTAATAACAAAGATGTGATACCAGCACCCTCCCCTCCCAACATCCTAGCTACTTATGTTAAAACATACAAAAGCGGAAGCATGGATGTCAGAAGAGAAACATTTTTCTCTTTCCAGAAATATCCCACCATTTCAGGATCACTGTTTGTATTGCTTGCAGGAGAGGATTTTTGAGAAGGAGAGGTGAACTGAAACAGTGTTTTTTGACACTGAGCTGTCAGTTCTTTAAAGTCCATAGTGACTCTGTCTAACGTGACTAAAAAAAAACCCAAAACACCCCAAACCCACGAAGAAACAACAAAGGCAGCAAAGCACCTTGACTGTTTTCACAGCCTTCCTGCCTGCTTCCCAAACATGGATATTCGGTATTTAAATCTCTCACACTTTTTGCAGTAGACTACCTCACCGTGCAGATACTTTATAAACTGATATGGGCTAACAAAGAAAGCCCTAAATAAATCTCTTGATTTTATCAGCTTGTTTTAATGAACTTCTGTGTTTAATAGAAAACAAACACACCCAAAGTAAAAAATGAGGGTTTTTAAATCTATCATTTCCCCCCTTTACTTTTCTCATCACCATAGTAGAAGGCTGTCCCACACTGTTTAATGGGTTTGCCTTTGGGGAAGGCAAAATATTAGTAACTCCGTCTTACAGCTAGGGAACAAAACAGTAAGAGAGAGAGGAGGTCCTGGCTTCTTTGGTAGAAACTACAGCCCCAACTTACATGCAGAGGGGTGGATATAGCATGTGTGAAAGTTAGGTACTGTGGGGCACGGGACGAGGCAGTCAGGAAGCTGAGGTGGGAGCTTGGGGGAGAGGCAGCTAGCCTCATGTTAACTAAACCTGGTGCCTAACTCTTCCCCACTTCAGGTGGGGATCCATAGTCCATCAACCTCTTCTCTGACACTGCAGCTTTTCATTCCCAAAAGGGACCCATTCACCTTTCCATTAAACCAGTTTTATGCCAGTATAGCTCAACCGACATACAAACCCAATTGATGCGAAAGCACACCCTCGTTACACAGGCACGCCTAATGCCCACACCCCGACTGCAGCTGTGACCAGTGCCTGCAGCCAGGTAGACTCCATCAGGCCCCGCTGACCGAAAAATAAGGTATTTTTAATTCACGTTTTTTATAGCTTTTCTGTAAACCAGACACCGTTAAGGCAGACGGCAGGGCGGGCCGGCCCACGGCGCTGGTGACTTAGCATCGGCCTTTTGCCTGCCGCTCCTCTCTTCAGAAGAGATCACCCTCAAGAAGCAACCAGCAGCTTTGCTCATCCCTTTTATTTTATTTTCTTTTTCAAGCACACCCGTTGCAGAGGGCCGGCGGAAGGCGAGCACGACGCGACAGCCATGCCGACAGGGCTTTTGTGTGACCCGGCCGGCGGACTCCTCTCCCCTCCCCCGCCAGCGGGATACAAGCGAAACGAACAACAGCTCATGAATCCCCAGCGCCGGAAAACGAAGGCGCAGGGCTCCGGCCGCCGTGAGCGGTGCTTCGCGCCGGCCCTGCCCGCCGCCGCCGGCCTGGCCCGGCCTGGCCCTGCCGGGCCGCACCGCCTCCGCCGCCGGCCCCGCGCAGGTGGGCGGTGTTGAGGCGCCACCTACCGGGAGGCGGTGGCAGCGGCCCCTCCGAGCGGGGGGGCGGGGGTGTGTGGGGGGGTAGACGTAGGAATACATATATGTGCCCTTACGCACACGTACATATGCATATGCAAAAATTTAAAAAAAAAAATAAAAAAAAATAAAGCCCTTTTTTTCAGCAGAAAGACCCCGAGCCCTCCTGCCACCAGCGGGCGAGCCGTGCCTCGGGAGGATGCGGCGCTGCCGCCGGCGCTGCCGGCCTGCGCTGGGCCTGTCTGCGGGGCCGGGCCGGCAGAAATCTCACCGGCGTGAGAAATGGCAAAGGTCGGAGGGTTTTACAAAAGCGCCATCGCCGCCGCGTCAGGGGCTGGGCGGCGGCGGCGGGGGCGGGCGGGGTGGGGGGACGGGACGGGACGGACGGGCCGACAACACGGTTCCTGGTTTTAATTGCTTCCATTTGGCCTCTGCCTGGGTTGGGAGCGACGTGGACGTAACCGAATGTGTCCTGACCACAGGAAGGAACAATGTTAAACATTTTAATTACACGGGGAGTGAAACAAAGTAAAAGCAGAACAATGAAGACCAACTATAAAGAAAGAAAAGCTAATTAATGGAACATTAACATAAGAATTTAATGCAACCAGGCTGAATCTGGTTTGCAGCATGAGAAGAAAGAAAAAGCTCTATTGTCCTGAAAAGAAGTGAGTGCAACCCAGCACCCGGCGTTTTGTACACGGCACGGCTGCCGCGGCCTTGAGCGGGTAACTTCCAACGGAAAGATGCTTTTAGGATCTTTGGGAAGCTGTGAACCAACCTATCTAGGCTTGAAATCCATAGAAATGCCAAGCACACAGTCGTTCAACGTAATCATTAAACCTCCGTAAGCAAAGTGTAGCTGTGGGTATCTTCAAAACTACTCTTTAAGAAAAAAACACTTGCCACGGACCTACCTGTGAAATAAGACATGTTTTGAAAGGGGCCATCCAGTTGCCAGGACACAGTTTTCGCACACACGGTACTTGGTTATTCCTACATGCCAAACGTGGGCATTTCACGTGGCATGAGCGTCCAGTTGCCGCCGGAACCCGCTGTGGTCAGTGGAGAGGATGCAATGCTAACGCCAAAATTTGCCTTCTGCTCTTCTGTGGAAAGAGCCGTCCTTTGCCACTGACCACAGAGGGAGCCCAGGGAGACCACCCGGCTGGTTTAGCTGGTCAGCGTTGGGCTGCAGAGCAGCCACAAACAACTAATTTCCCTTCAAGCACCTCCGCTAACGTCTGTCCATCATGACAGTCATGTTCAAGTATGCGTCCCTCTCACTGCAACCCCAATTGATAGCAGATTGAAGTACAAAGCCTGTTAACTAGAAGGAGATTTTTCAGGTAAACTCTTTCCTATTCAAAGAATAATGCCTTTTTGGCTTTCCCACGTTAGCGTGAGGCATTACAACGTATGTGCATGAACAGGAGAGATGGAGGTCAGGTTAAGGATCCTTTGATTATGTGGCCCAAATGCTGTCTCAGCTTGCGTGACAGTTGGTGCTACGATGTAGTTTTCACTAAATTCCCTGAACTTTAGCCAAGTTTGCAGATCTGTTGATGACACTTAAGTAAATGCAAGCAAATCAAAGCATTTTCAGGGGAAAGCATTCACATGTCATGAGATACATATTTTAACCAGAAACTTGCAGGTCTTAGCAGACTGTGACTGGTTTAGTTAAGTTTCCATAAATCAAAGTAAATGCAGAGAGTATGAACATCAAAAACAGAATCCCACAGCCAGGTATGCCAGCACCTGGCAGCGCTGGCCAAAATTTGCAAAAAGGGATTGAAGGGCCTCACTTGGCATTTAGGACTTAATGTAAATTGTAATCATCCTAGTGGGGGTTGTGCCATTGCCTTTACTAGGAGACAAAGTCATCCTTTCTCTGGGGAGGCAGGAAATTAGAAGAGTCACCCTTAGTATAACAGGGAATACAGGGTTTCCTAATATATATTGCAGTCTCTTGAACAAGTAGTTGTTTTGTGTGTTGTTTTTTAAAGCAGCTAACTAGCTAGCCTCATTAAGTAGGTATACAAACAAGTCAATAAAGCAAGTAATATGTTATTGCATAGTTGTTTTTTAACCATCTTAATATGTATTTATGCTATGTATGTACATAGCAAATGCACTGCAGATTTGAGAATGTACGGCTAGTGAACAGTGAGAAGGTAAATCACAAGAAAGTGTCTCTGTTTAAATTATAGCTTACCTTTCCAAATTTCATTGTGATGTTTAGACCTAAATGTTTTCCACTGAATAGTAGGACTTTTTCCTAATGCCACTTCAGGAACAGATGTTAGGTTGTTTCTGCAACGGATGGACCAAAACTTGACGTCGTAAATGGTTTGGATGAATCTGAGCTGTATCTGACTTTTGTCCGATACTAGATCTAGGCCAGGGTTAAAGTAACTTTCCGCCCAAATCTACAAAACTTGCAACGTAAAAGCTGACTATCACCAAACTTTATAAAATTTTAAATCTAGAAACATATGTAGCTCTGATTCTTTCAACGTTATCATCCTAATGCACTGTGTCCGGATATGGGAGGAATCTTTAAGCAGTGGAGAACGATTTCATTAACTTTTTTGTGTCTCCCATCTTGTAGTTTATTGCATCATAAATATCTGCATTGTATAACATTCTATGTAAAACTCAATAAAACTTAATTAAAATAAGCCATTGATCAGGGAAACCAGAGTGAATACAGATGGCCAGATTTTTTCTGTTTCTACTGGAAATCTTAATCCACCAAAATTAATGCACTATCACAGAAGGCCTGCATTTGCTCTGCTGCTCTACATCTTCCAACCATATCTAAAGGCCATTTCAGAAATGAGACTAATTAACACAGCCCTTGTCTTTTCCTTTCCATCATCTGAATGAATGAAGGGGGATGTGCAAAGCTATTCAGAATTATGGCCTTGTCAGGAACATTTCTTATGATTCAGCATTGGAGGATATGCTAGTGAAAACAGATTTCAGATGAGCAGAGCTTGGAAACCCATTCTTCATAGGTTTGCCAGCTCCACCTTCCACTCTCCCAGTATCCACAAACTCTTCCCTCAAGCCACCCAGTGGAAGACTGCTTTGAGCATCCCTCTCTGCCAAGCACGCTTGAGAAGGTTGCAAAAGGCCAGACCAATTGTCCTGATGGCAGCAGGAGAAAAAACCCTGTGCTTCTCAGAGGAGCTGGCTCTGCATGTGAGCAAATGGCTGATACAAGACAAGCTGCTTTTGGGTGCAACTGCTACAGTCTGATGACAGCAGAGGCCAACTGCATGTAGCATTTTGATCTTTTTTCTCACCTATTAGAGGAAAAACATCTGTCTGCTAAATACTATTCTTCCTGGTATAGAAGATCAGACCAAGAAACACATCATGCCAGGATGGCTAGATGACACAACAGATCAATGTAGCAGACATAAAGATGATATTCACTGAAGTCCAAATGGGAGCACATCTGAAATCTGAAGTGCATTGCATCAGTGGACTCTTCTAGTGCTGGATTAAAGCTTTTGGGCCCAGATGGTCTCTTGCATGTAAGTATGCAAAGCAATATTCAAAAGGGAACAAACTTTCTTCCTGGAGCTGGTCATGTGCGTAAGCAGTAATTCCAATCACTCCTGGAGACCCTGTGGTATTAAAACCTTCCTTCTGGACCGAATCAGACCTTCACTTTATTTTCCACTGAGGATTATAACAATATTCACGTACAAGTATATCTGGTAGGGCAGAGGGCCTGGAATCACGTGACTGCAGGCAGTCCAGCCCTAACGAGAGGCTGTTCCAGGCCCCATTGGAAGCAAACTGTTTTGGTAGGTTTTTTTTCATTTTCCTTAGCACATGCTCTGTAGCGTAATGTTATCACAACCTCAAGGTATGAAAATGCAGCAACAATGGAGGCTCTGCAGTGGCTCCATGGAGGGTAATAAAATGCCAGCAGTAAGAAATGGGAGATACGCATGGAAGTATTCGTCTCTGGCCATTTCTGTTGACACCCAGTAGGACTGATGCATGAGCACAGAAGATGAGGGACATATGCAAGAGACTAGCCAGTATATCATTAATAGCTGATATATGTGGCATCTTCTCTTAGAAGACAGATGAGCAGAAGAAAGGTACTTAGAAATAGTTACCAACATTAGGGATGCAAGTAACAGCAGGTAAACTATAGCAAACAAAATATGCAAACAGTAGTGGTTAAGCTTGGTTCAAGTCCAGAAAAGGTAGAAAGACTATAGGGAATGTTATGCGCTGGAAAAGATGTCTGTGGTCTTCGAGGTTTTCTCTCAAATAGGCCATTGACCCTTGACCGTTAGAAAATGCCTTTCTTTTCTTCAGCCTAGCTCTGCTTCTGAAACTGATAATAGGCACTGAAGTTACAATACTGAGGAGAAATAACAGATTTGCAAATCCATTTTACCATCTCACACCTTTTAATGATGGGGAATAAATATAAGGGATGCAGTGAAGGCTGACATATTGTTAATACTTTTTATTAAAGTGGCACCTTCATTTTTATGAATGAAAGGTAGCAATGAGGCATGTGTGTATGTGTCCATGCGTGTGTGCATTTGCATGAGGCATCTGTCAATATCCCTTCAAGAACGACATACTGAATGGGCTTTCCAAGATGCTGAAATAATTCAGTGTGGTATTAAGCCCCAAAGCACCAAGTGATCACCACAGAGACAGATTCCAAACTTTTCTTTTAATGCATTAGAAGCGATTTTGCTACTAAGTATGCTTTCTTTACAATTTCCTAATAGAATAATTTAATTTGCATATTTCACAGAAAAATCAGGATATAACAGACCTGCCTTGAATGGTTCTAATTCTAACAGCTTCTGGAATTTTTTTATAGAGATCTGGAAGGATTTTGAATGCAATGTGGTTTTGTCAGAGCAAATGAAGGTACCTCTTAAATGATATTTGGCAGCTAGCATCACCCAAACATGCCTGTCATTCATGATTCAGAGGAGCTGTATGGATGAACCGTAGGATTCTTCCCATCCCCTTTCCTGGCTTCTCTTCATCCTCCATCTCTCCTCTTCCCTCCCAAAAGCCAGCCTTTGTCAGCTTGGAGATAGAGGTGTGGTTGTGGAAGTATGGACTTTCCATGGTCTACAGCTTGAGCCAAGCATGCAGTCTCAGGACTGCATAGATTTACTGTGAGGTTGAAAGGTCTTTAGCTGCCACACATTAGTATCAGCCGGTGTGATACGTGGTTGCACAGAGCTATGCATTTAAATGGGAACCACGGCTGCTCCTACAAGAGTCAGCAACCAGCATAGGGAAGGGGAACACTTCAATCTCAGGGTACAAGGAAAGCCAGGGAGGGATAGTCATTGCTGGTATGGACGCTAGGGTCCTACAGGCCGTGGGCTAATAGTGAACTGTGAGACACCTCAGTGAATTTCTGCTCTCCCGGAAAGCATGAGCAGCCAGAAGTTCCCATGTGTAATTCCTCCAGGACTCCACATGACATCTCAATGGGAATGAACAATAATTTTCAAAATGCAAAAGCTCTTGTCTGCCAAGTACTCAGGATCTTAGCGAGGTTTCATGCGGAACAGAAAGCCTACTTCTGAGGAAAAAAAAAAAGAAAACAAGAGAAAAGAGAAGAGAAAAGAAAAAAAGAGAGGAGAGGAGAGGAGAGGAGAGGAGAGGAGAGGAGAGGAGAGGAGAGGAGAGGAGAGGAGAGGAGAGGAGAGGAGAGGGAAGGGAAGGGAAGGGAAGGGAAGGGAAGGGAAGGGAAGGGAAGGGAAGGGAAGGGAAGGGAAGGGAAGGGAAGGGAAGGGAAGGGAAGGGAAGGGAAGGGAAGGGAAGGGAAGGGAAGGGAAGGGAAGGGAAGGGAAGGGAAGGGAAGGGAGGGGAAGGGAGGGGAAGGGAAGGGAAGGGAGGGGAAGGGAGGGGAAGGGAAGGGAAGGGAAGGGAAGGGAAGGGAAGGGAAGGGAAGGGAGGGGAAGGGAGGGGAAGGGAAGGGAAGGGAAGGGAAGGGAAGGGAAGGGAAGGGAAGGGAAGGGAAGGGAAGGGAAGGGAAGGGAAGGGAAGGGAAGGGAAGGGAAGGGAAGGGAAGGGAAGGGAAGGGAAGGGAAGGGAAGGGAAGGGAAGGGAAGGGAAGGGGGGGAGGGGAGGGGAGGGGAGGGAAGGGAAAGGGAAAGGGAAAGGGAAAGGGAAAGGGAAAGGGAAAGGAAAAGGAAAAGGAAAAGGAAAAGGAAAAGGAAAAGGAAAAAACCCGAAGCCTACAGAATTTGGGGCATAGTTGGAGCTTCTCCTTTAGTGTAAAAGTGATAGCAATGGGAGAAATAACCTGGGGAAAAAAGAGATGTATAGATAGCATGTAAATTCAGGACATAGTGATGAAAGCATCTCTGCATGTTTTTATATGGTTCTAATGAAAAACAATTGCTAATAAGAAGTGACTGGTTAAATTGTGTCAATGATGAGTCCTATTCTGAGTGTTCTGCTGAAGTCAGGCACTGTCTGAGGACAGCTGGAGCTCAGCCAGAATGTCATGACCGTGGTCAAGGTCATAGGTCCTCATGTGCCAAGCAATATAGTCTGGTTCCTAATCTTTACAAACTCTTTTTTTCCATGGGGAAGCAAACTGGAATATACTCAGTTGGACACGTTAGTATTTTTAATCCTTATCTCCTTTTGATATAAAAATAAAGCTACCACTTATTTTTTGTTTCATTATTAAGCCCTTGGTTTTTACAAGGATTTCAGAACTTGGCCTAGATTAGAAACAAAAATAGTAAGAGCTCCTTTTCACAAGAAATAAGATTTAAAGGTATTAGGGGGTATATGCCCTCCTTTTTAGCAATCAGCACGGGGAGTTCTTTTTTTCTGACCCTGAAAAAAATAAACTACAGTAGCTCAAAACATGGTTTTTGTTTCATTTTTGTAAATGACATTTGTAGTAATATTCCACTAACACAGAGGAGAGTCCTTTCACGGCCTTTTTCTGGCTAAAATTGGACTTGCTATGAATAGTTGGTAGGCAGCCCAGTGCAGGGGGATTGGACTGAATGTTGAGACAGGTGTATTTTTGGCTCAGCCACCGCCCCAGTATGTAATTGTGGTCTCTGCATCAGTTTTCCCTCCTACCCTGGATTGTCTGTTCTACTTAAGCAAAAGCTTTGAGTTTTAAGACATGACGTCTTACTATATATTTGTAAGTAGCCATACCCAAAACAATGGTTTGTACTTGAATCCTTATGCTCCGTCAGCACTGAAATAACACCAGCCTTTCAATGGTTGCCTCTTCAGAGGAGTTGGGCAGCTTTGACATCATGCTTTAATCTGAAATTGGGCTTTTTTTGGAGCTGTAACAGTCCAAACAGTCCAAATAGGAACAAACTATTATGTGTGGGCATGTGAATGCAGGAACAAATGGAAATGGCTGCATCCAGGAGTCTGGAAATCATTATGTTCCTGCCATCACAGGCAGCCACATTGTACAGTTCTTTTCAGAACCAGAGCCTCAGCTTGAAAGGCCACTAGACTCTCCAGACCTTGCAGAAAACAAAACCTGGCTGTTTTTTTGGAGGTTCCTGACGGTTGTGATTCCACGTCCTGAGCCAGTGCCACTGCTGACTGTTCAGTGGCCTCATCAGTCTCCGACACTGCTGTCAGCCAGTTTCCCTTCCATTCCTTGGTGCTGGCAACCACATTCTGATGCAAGACTAAATCTCTCTCCTCAGTGACAGTGTTTTTTGGAAACAGAAGAAGTGCCAGACAACATCAGACCAGCGGCTCAACTACTGTAGCACCTGCTCTCTGGTACTCTGGCATGGAAGTAGTTCTCATCTTGGTCTCTAAGTTAGAAGAATTAAATGTTCACGCCCAGCTTTGTGTGGTTTTATCTGTCTTTCAGAAGAAAGGTGCAAAAGTTTTGCATATTCTTATTACTGTTCAGAGAAATTTCCTCTTCAAATTCCATGTCTTCTGGGCCTCATCGCTTAGGCACATTTCAATCTGAGGTGCATTTATTATCTTGCAGTTCAACCAGGGGCTCCCTTCTCCTTGCACTACGAGACACTCAATCTAACTCCTCCCAACCTTTCCCTATGAATATACACTATGTTCCCTAGTCTAATTTTAAAGGGAAAAGTTTATTTTCTCGTTAGATGTCTGAGTTACCTGAGACCTGCCATCATGATCCTCTTTCTTTAAATATTCTTTAATCCTGCAATATCCTTTTGAAGTATATGACCATATACAGCAGCTGAGATCAGGCATTGCTAGTGATTTATGTAATGACATTCCATTATTTCCCATATTACTGTCCAGTCCATCTCTAATTCACCCTGGCTGCTTTTTATACACAGATAAAGCAAAATGGCAATACTGAGCATTGCTTTTCTAGCAATTGTCTGGGTTTGTTTTGTGTCTCATATAGTCATTATTAAAGGCAATACGTGAAGCCTAGTGAGTTTCAGAAAGCCCAGTTTAGTACTCATATATTTGTTTCTGTAGACATGAAGAGTCAGCTTGTCCACAGACTCAGTTTTGCTGCACAAGGCTGGATTGTTGCACGGGGAACACCTCTCTCCTGCTCCTTCTCTTCCTGTGCCTTCTGTGAGCAGGGAACAAAGGTAACCAAAGGACTCCCCATCCAAGGGAGCGTGGAGTCCACTTGCCCACAAAAGGCCCTGGAGTTATCAAACACCCTGCTTCTGTAAAAGATGCCAGGCAAGCCATTTATATAGTAAATAGCCTGCCATGTCAGGTCAAGCAACACACCCTCTACAAACACTTCAGAGATGGACTTTCTGACCTGGTCCATACTATAGCTGCAGCATGCATTTGCAAAAAAAAATTCTATTCAGACGAGCTGGCCAAGTGACCTGTGGCAACACTTGTCATGACCAAATTCCCTGGATCTAAACCACATAATATTTTTGCTATCCCTCCCCCATTGGTATCCCTTAGAAAATATGTCTTTTTTTTATGAACTCAGCCAATCATGGCAAATAAGTTCTTTTTCCTTCTCTTCATCCAATCCCATCTCATAACGTGGCTGATTCACAAGTAAATAAAGTAATCCCAGCTACAATTGCTACTGTTGCCTGCTCATTCATTCCTAGATTTTTACAACATAAAGGGCCATTTGCTCACCTTACCTGGACATGAAAAAAACCATGCAAATTGCCTCCAGTTGACAAAATGCATCAAAAAAGTGAAAGACTCACAGAAAGACTGGTTTATCAGTAGGTCGGAAGAGAAAAGATAGCTGCTTTACTTTTATACTGAAAAAATGTATGTGCTGTCTAAACAGACAATTTAACCTGCTCTTGAACTTCCCATAAATCTCCATATACCCTGCATCCACATGTGAAAGATTCTGGTTGCTTCATGTTTGAATTCCTGAGCTTAAACTTTGGTCTTCTGGGACAACAGGGCTCAAGCCCAGGAGCCTGGCATTCTCTCTCTTCCCACGTCCACATAAAAAGCAACTGGGACTCCGGTCTTGCGCTGGAGACTCTTAACTGCTCTGCATGCATGGAGAAGTGAGTCCCAGAAGCAAAGCTGATGGAAATAAACTATTCTGCCAACTGTGCACAAGAGTTTAGTGCCCAGTCAACTGTGCGGCGCAGGTGCATGCCTGCCTACAGAAGGTGAGCTTGAGAGCTGCAGACCTAGCCAGTAACAAGGAAAAGAGTCAAACAAAAAAAGCCTTTCAGGCCTCACATTTTTTTTTCATAATCATAATGTAGTTGGTTTCTCTAGAGAAACGGAACTATTTGCCTCTTTCTCCTCAATGGTTAAAACTACATTTCTTGGGAAAGGCTAATAAACTGAACAATAGAACCCTGGAGCCTGCAGAGGTTGGGTCCAGTTCGTACAAAGAGAAAACAAAAAACAACCCCAAAAAAGGCCGCCTTCTTAAATTTGCCACAACAACCTCATGCCTAGAACCGCAAGAGGAGGCCCACACATAGTTCGGCCATTAATTACGATTTTTGCATCCTTTTGGTGGTATTTTTTGATGACAGGAGCAACTGGGGGAAATCAGAAAACGGAGTTGGGGACCATTCTGAGTCACTTCTTGCTTTCCCTGTCTCCTCTCAGGGATTGGCAGCCCCTGGACTTATCTCTGCAATTTCCTGAGCATTTTCCATGAAGTGCTGACTTGCAGTCGGCAGTCTGTATCACTTAGAGCAGTATTCAGCATCACAAGGGATCAGATCCCATAGCTGAATCCAGCCAAGCTGGACTTACAACTTGTCAGCAGTAATCCACTGTGAGCAAGGTGACAGAGTACCAAAGATCAGCATGGCTGGATGGTTGGCACATGTGTCCCACATTTTTGGGGCACATGTATGACCATGTGTTACATTAATACACTCTGACTTAGTCTTACGGTAAAGAACTATCAGCCTCATTCAATCTATTCATTGTGGTTGAGTGCTCACTGATTATCTGTAGGAGTGCAAATACAGCTGTTTGTTAGACATGAGACATTCATTTAGCTCTCTGTATTGTCAAATACATTATTAGCTAATTTATAGTAGGAGAATCTTTACCTCCAGTATGTGTGATGAACCTCATCTGAACCTATTTTGTGCCTATTCTATGCCTCAGCTTGCTCTGGGTAATGGGTAGTGATGTGTGCGAGCCAGAAAGAACTGCTCCTGACTTTCATAAACATACTGAGCTTCCAAGAATGGCAATTAAAAAAAGAAATATGCATTAATTAATTTCTAATTTCTTACTGGTAAATGCAATGTATTTCATGTTGATTAACAAAGACACAATGCCCGTGAAATCCCACAAAAGCATTTTTTCCCAATCGTGTTTCAGAAAATAAATTTGCTTTAATACTTAGTGTTAGAAACAGCTCAAAATCAGACATGACAGTCCTAGAAATCCTAAATCCGAATTTCTCTGAAGGGATTTCATCTCAGTTTCATATTCAGCATTATTTCTCACTGGTTTATTTGGTGCACATAAAAGTATTCATTCATTGCCGTGCTTAATACAGAGAGTGGTGAGTAGCTGGATTTTGAACCAACTTGTCATTGCTGAAAATGTCAGGGCCACTTCTTCAATAGTCATTGAAATCCTTAGTTAAACAATGACAGATGTATAGCAAACAAGCAGTCAAAGAAAAGCATGCCTTATGTTGATGAAACGGTACATAACATCACCTCCCTGTGAGGACAGTGCTTACTGTCTTTAAAGAAATCACTCAGATTTTTCAGGTTTAAATAGAAGATGTGTGAAAGGCCATATCTTTCCTTTTCCATCTAGGTGCCACAGGATATGGGAACCCACTCAAACCTCGCAGTTAGGGAAGGATTCAGGTCAACTGGAGAGAGGCCAGGAGAAAGCAATGAGGATGACAAGAAACCCGGAGCACATGGGCTGTAAGGAAAGACTGAAAGTCTGATGGTGGTCGAAAGCAACAGCTAAAGAAAACTAGGGGGGAACATGATAACAGTCTGGCTATTTACAGAGGAGTGAAAAACATCTTTTCATGTCTACTGAGGATAAAGGAAGAAGTAATTTCAAGTAAGAGAGACTTAAGTTTAGACTGCAGGGAAAAAAATTCTTGTGATAAAAGTAACGAAGCACTGGGAGACATTGCCAAGAGAAGCTGTTGGATTTCACCTGTCAGTGGAGATTTTTAAGAATGCGTTGGGAAGATGCCTTAATGTAGGTATAGTTGTTCCCATCAGAAAGGTGGAAGGACAGACCAGGTGTTCTTCTGAAATACAGGACCCTGAGATGCAGCCTATGTTCTATGCTTCTGTTATAGCCATTGTTTTTATGGTCTGGGAGTAAATTAACTAGCTTTAGACCTGAAGATTTTGGAAGAAAAAAAATCTTACTTTTTTCATATTTTTCCCCCCTTTGCTTTTAAATTTTTCTCCTCTCCTCTGTTCTTTCCTTTTGTATCCCTTGAAAATGGAATGCTCTTTGTCTCGCTGCTAGATTAACCCTCCATAATCCTTCTCCTGTATCTGTGCAAAGCTACGCTCTTTTTTTCTTGTATGTTTCCAGAGTGTGCCCCTGCAAAGTTATACTAAACGCTTGCTTGACTGTGCATTGGAATTACCCAGTTTGCAATGACAGAAGCAGTTCTGGTCCTGCAGAAGATGTCAAGATTTGTTCCGAGCTTCATCCCCAAATTAGCAAAAGCAAAACTTTTATTATATGCAGCCTCAGCTACCTTCAACATGGCAGTTAAAGAGGATTGTCTCTTACTGAACTGCGGTGGATTATTTTAAAAATCAGTCATATGCAAAAACTTGAAGCTATCTGCTGCTCTTCCAGAAGACCCCAGAAGTTTTGTTATACATTTCAATAGCAGTAGGGTTATTTCATTGTACTGGGAAAAGATTATTTACCCTCCTTTTTTTTTTTTTCTCTTTGCACGACAGTTCTCATAGAATACTAAATAATGCCAGCAGGATTTAAAATTAAATTCAGAATTATTTTAATTACCTTAAATGTTTTACTTTTTTTCAGACTAATGCATAAATAGGATCTGCTCAAACATGCCTAGCAGGATGCATTTAAATGCTTCATGCAGACAGGCTGTTCCCTGCTTCCTTGTTTGGTTTGGTTTTCCCTTTCTTGTTTAAAAAAAATCTGGTAGTGAATGAATGAAACATAATTATGCAAATATGCTAAATCCAGTTGACAGGCAGGATGCAGGCAATGCTAAAGCAAAACTGGTAAGCTGAGGGCAACATCCACATTTCATTATTTATTAGGGGCCAGATATGAAAAGGCATTTCAGCACCCAGAGAGACAGTCAGTCAGCAATATTTACAAAAACACCTAAGCGAATTAGGTGCATTATTCCTGCACAATTTTACGGATGGCAATGTGGGTAAATTAGCGAGTGAAATTAGTAAGCGGTGGCACTCCAAACTAATCTGCTTTATGATTCAGCAATCCTATGCGTTTCTCTGGACAGAAATCCCAAATGCAAAACAACTGTCAGACTTATGCATACATCCACACTAATTTGTAAAAATACTGTATGCTGTATGTAAAGAAAGAACATTTTGTACAGTATATAGAAACTCTACTAGTGACAGTTTTACCTGTTCTTATTGAAATGCTATAGGAAATTATCGATCTTGAGCTATAATTTCAGTGGTAAAAACCAAAAGTTTTTTTCCAAGCGTCTCTGCAAAGGTGTGTCATAAATCAGGGCAAAGAGAACATGACAAAAGACTTACATAGCATTTCTCTCCTGGATGGGACTGAAGAAAAAGTAAAAAGAAAAAGCAATGGGACTATTGTTTCTATATGCAATTTATGAAAGACCTGTTGTTTTTGACACAGCTACTTACAGATGCTGACGTTTGTAAAGGGATTTAATCACAAGAATTACATCATAAGGATGTAAGCCTTCATATGGTGAGCGAGGTTGGTAATTATGAATGAATGGAGTGAAGGATTCCAATCAAAACAAACCCTAAACTTTGTCATTTTTAGCAGCTTGCTATAAAACTCACACAACAAATTTGTGCTGGGTCCAGTCTACTGAATAGTCACATTACTGACTTGGACAATGGATTAAGGAGTACACATAAAACTGGCAGATGGCATCTTTCTAGGAGGGATCCCAAGCACTTGGGAGGACAAGATTAGCACTCTCAGCGATCCTAAAATGTTACTGAAATAATCCAAAACTAACAATATGAAATTCTAAGGAGACCTATGCTTGGGAAGGAAGAAAACCAACTGAAAATGTAAGATGGCTAAGCAGAAAAAAATCTGGCAGTAATGGTGAATTAAAAAATCCTAATGTTTGAACACTGTGCTGAGTAAAAAGGCCAGTTAAGTGGCATGCCTGTTGTGGTTTAATCCCAGCTGGCAACTAAGCACCACACAGCCGCTCGCTCACTCCCCCACAGTGGGATGGGGGAGAGATTGGAAGAGTAAAAGTGAGAAAACTTGTGGGTTGAGATAAAGACAGTTAATAGGTAAAGCAAAAGCTGCGCGCACGCAAGCAAAGCAAAACAAGGAAACCATTCACTACTTCCCGTTGGCAGGCAGGTGTTCAGCCATCTCCAGGAAAGCAGGGCTCCATCATGCATAATGGTTACTTGGGAAGACAAACACCATCACTCCGAACGTCCCCCCCTTCCTTCTTCTTCCCCCAGCTTTATATGCTGAGCATGACGTCATATGGCATGGAATATCCCTTTGGTCAGCTGGGGTCAGCTGTCCCAGCTGTGCCCCCTCCCAGCTTCTTGTGCACCCCCAGCCTACTCGCTGGTGGGGTGGTGTGAGGAGCAGAAAAGGCCTTGACTGTGTGTAAGCACTGCTCAGCAGTAACTAAAACATCCCTATATTATCAACAGTGTTTCTAGCACAAATCCAAAACATAGCCCCATACTAGCTACTGTGAAGAAAATTAACTCTATCCCAACCAAAACCAGCACAGTGCCATAAGTAATAGATGGAGTTCTTTATTCTGTCTTGTGCAGCAGTAATAGGGCTTCAGCTAAAATACGCAGCCTAGCTTTGAGCATGGCGCTTTAAGAAAAGATGCAAACAAACTAGAGTGCAGGCAAGAGCAGAAACACTGCTAAGAGGTTTAAAAACATGACAGAAGGTGAAAGAAATGGGATTGTTTAGTTTTGAAAAGAGAAGACTGAGGAGTAATTCAATAACCATCTTCTAATATATAAAAAGATGTTAAAAAGAATGGTCATCAGTTACTCTCCATGTTCACCCAACGTAGGAAAGAAATCACTAGTTTAATTTTTCAAAAGGGAGAAAGAGGTTAGATGAGATTAAATAAGATTAGATTAAATTAGACATTAAAGAAAAACTTTCCAGCTGCAAAGGTTGTTAAGGACTGGAAGAGGCTGCCTAGGGAGCTTCTTTAACGTCATAATCGAAGGCTTCTATGAACAGATTAGACAAGGATCAGATAGATGGTCTGAGTATATTTGACCTTCTCTCAAAGCTGGGAGTTTGACTAGCTGGCTTTCAAAGATGCCCTTCATTCCTACATTTCTATAATGCTATCGGTAAATCACTTAGAAAATAATATTCTTAAATTATCCTAAATCCATAGTTATTTTTTTAAGTAACTCACTTTAAAAAAAAAAAAGATTCAATGCATTCAGCAACTCTTATTGATCATGTCAATGTCAGATAGCTCATTTTTACCTTTCTCAGAAAATGAAGGGACAGTTCATCTCCCTTTGAAATAAAAGGCATGATTTGTATTGATTACAAGAGGAGATTCTGTGTTGTTCAGGATCGAGATTTGTTGTGTTTCATCACAGAGAAGTGCACTTGGACTGCCATTAGACTTGTAAAAATTGCAAGTCAAAGTTAGCAGGACTGGCTCAGGGAATACCTATTAAATACATACACCATTATTTGTCCATCAGTTATATGTCCATTTTAAATATTATGATACGTAGGTGGGATGCTGTCAAATTAATTTGTTTGCGTGTAGAATTTTCAGAGGTATTTCTAAAGGGACTATATATAACCTTGTCACTGAAGCATTGTATCCTTTTAAACTCATGCAGTGGAATAGCATTTTCAGCTAAGCAAATTCTTTAACTTGCACTGTTTGTGATTGCTGATGCCAAAAATCCTGCTAAGGAAATAACCTTATCTGAACCTTTGTGTCATGACAGATGCTTTGCAAAGATTAACACGTCTGTAATCTACGTGCAAGCCATTCGGTTTGACAACAGTAAGGCTTGAAGAAGAAAACTTTTCCCAGGTGACTATGTGCTTTAAATAGACATTAGTAGGTAACATGTTGTAAATATTACAATTACACACAGTTCAAAGGGAGTCAAATAGCCTTTCCTTTTAACACTCAGTCAAGTTAGTTATTCCTAAAATTAAAGACAAATCTTCTGGCTGTTCTTCAGACATTGAAACGATCTGCCATGTAGATACCGATAGGCAGTTACAAGTGGGTAACAATAGCACCATGCAGATCCATGGCAAGAGATACAGCAGCCTGCTAAAAATTAGGTTTTATGTCTGTGGCTTTTTCAGATCAAGAGCTGCCTCTCCCTCCTTTCTCCCTGTCTTGTCCTTCTCATAGCTGCTGCATTCAGATCACTTTTACAATAACGATGTTCTCATTGTGAGCATGTGTTTGAAACCTTACTTATACCTTATAGGCTAATGATTGGCTTTGCCCCGCCGAACATGGAGGTGTCAGTAGGTATTAATAATACTGTGAAAGAGATAACAGTATTTCCATAAATTGACCTTCTCTGATGATGACTTCACCCCATTTTCTTCAGTTCAGTTTAATGACTTGAGGAGTGCTCGGTGATGAAACCATTCCCAAGCATAAATTATTCACCACAGGAAAAAAAGAAGTTCCATTTTGCAATTTTCCATCAGTGACTGAGCCTCTGCAGGTGAATTGTCTTCAGAGGCAGAACAATCCTTCTGACCCTCATAAACTTATTCCCACCCTTTTTTAAAACGAGATAACAAAAGAAAAAAAAAAAGAGTAAATAATAAGTAGAATAAACCTTTTCTTCAAAATAAATGTTGACCCATCCATTTCTGCTCTCAAAAAAATGTATACATGTATAATGTAGAAGAAAACCCCTCTTTTAAAATACTTTTACAGTAGCTCATTAACAAGGAATTTCATTTAAAAGATACAAATAGGAAAGATCAAAGGGCTGGACTAGAACCAACATGACCATAAATATTTTAAATGCTTGACATTACATACCAGACACAAATAAACATAGAAGCAAATTATAGCTTGTATTTCTAAAGATAAAAATATATCTCATCTTCTTGTTAGTATTTGCATATTCAGTACTAGCTCTTAAGCTAAGTTTCTGAAAGGATGATTTTTCTAGTATCTCCCCGTTGCTTGTTGTATCATACCACCACATTCAACTGGAATTCGATGTAGAGAAAAAAAATCTCAGCCTTGTTAGAGGAAGAATTTTTCCAGGTGGGATGTGCAGGTATCAGCTGCCCTTCCCTGGTGTTGTTCCTGACCCGCTTCCTTGACTTCTTAGATCTGCTGGAGGTGGTGGGGTGGAACCATCCTACTGCTGGACAGCACTGTCTGCCACTGTCAGTGAGGGATGTGCTCGGTGATGAGCCATAAACTCTCAGCCAGCTAATGAGAATGGGCACCATACAGGGGAGCCTGTTTGCAGCTCTGAGAGATGCTTGGTATCAATACAATGCCTATCTTCCGATTATTTTTTTTTTAAAGGTACGTTGCAGCCTTAGCAGATTAAAAGTGTGCACCTTTGGGGTACAGCAAGGTCTCTTAAAGCGTGTACACTGTCATGAATGAAAACTAGGCTTCAATTTATGCTGTGTAGAGGGTCAAAGAGCAGAGTTTTCATACTCTCAGCACAACTTGTTCTTATAATAAGCCAGTACAGGATGGAAATTTTGCAGAGATTTTTGTAAATTACTTTCCCATTTAGGCACATTAAAACACCAAAACATTTCCTTTCCTTTTCAGATGTACCCTTTCAAAGATATTCCTTTCCCTAATGCTATTGGGACACTCATTGTTAAGCCACAAGACAGAAGGTATGATATGAGGAAATAAAAGGAAAGCTGTTGTATATATGCACCATAATCTTCTGATATTCAAGGGAATGTAATCTTTTATTAGGAACTACCTGGCTGCTCCAAGAGGTCCCAAATTATGAAGTTCTAAATCAAATCTGGAAGACCATCATATTTTAGCAATTTGATGGATTTCCTCTTGCCTTTTACCCTTATTACTGTGTAACTGCACAGAAGTTGTAATTTCTGAAGAGTCCCAGAATGGTAAATGCAGTTCAGATCTGGGCACTTGCTGGTTTCTGCACTTTGAAAGGTAATTGAATAGGAACAAGTACAAGTGCAATTGAATATGTAGGCTAGAGGCACTAAGTTGCAGCCTCAAAGAGGTCATGCTGAAATGAATTTTTAAAAAGGACTATAAAATTGCATCTAAGATAGATGGGGTGCAAAAGCAATATTTAAATGAAATTGTTATGGATATAAGTCACTTGCCAGGCATTCTAACTATTTCCAACATAAAATATGTTTTCACTTCATATATAAAACATTGTTATTATTCACATCCTGTGTCATGTTAACATATTAAAACTTAAATGTTTAATGCATATATTAAAATTTTGTGTCATCATTAACACCGCTGATGAATACCCTTTAACAAAAATAATGGAAAAGAGATGTCAGGGCAGATAATTTTTACAATTAGAAGAAAAATATGTAACTTAAAGTGTGATAAGATAAAACCGTTTAATTCAAAGTTTCACAGTCCTCTCTCCTTGCTCATGGGAATCCAACTGCCATTTGTTTTCCTATTAAATGACATTTCAAATACTTTATTATAAACATAAATCACATCTCCTTTTGAGAAGGCAAATGACAAACTAAATTTGAGTTCTGACTTGCATTTCTATGCCCTACCCAAGACTAAATAGATGAGCAGTTGCTTTATAGATTGTATTTGATGGATAAACAAAGAGAGGCAGTAGGTTATGGAAAACATGTCACTTGGAACTGACATCTGCCCTCATAATTCATGAGTGTCTTACCCTGCCGTGTCACCTCCGCAGACATCAGCTCCCCATCCTGGTTCATAATGTCCAGGGGAAGAGATTTGGTCTTTTTTAAAGTAAAGCTGCCTCTTGTAAAATGCATACTTTTCCTTAATGGGGCATGTTCTGTTTTGTGTGGTCAGGTAGGTGGTGAGAAACGCCCTCGATACCAGGATGGGGTGTGCAGAACGATGTATAGTTGCATGGGAGCAGAAGGGTGTTGGCACAGAGATGTGATCAGAGAAAGCATGCGCAGGCTGCCCTTTGTATGAGAATGCCATAGTATGGTCGAGACTACTCCAGTGAGAGAGATGCCACTTGGTATGAGATCACACTGCAGGTCAGACCTCGGAGAGCTGGTGCGTGCTGGCTTTGCGATCCCTTTGACCTGCCGTTGGTTGTGCTAGGCAGTTTCCTAACCAGGAGTGATCGGGCACAGGTGAAACACCACCAGCCACACAGTAGTCATACCACACGGTCCCAGCTTCTTGGTCGTTGGGCGTGTTTAAATTGAACAGAGTTCAATTTCTCTCCCAGTGAAATTTTTCTCCATCAGCAGTGACTTCCTTCCCAGCCAAAGCACGCCCGCCTGACATGCAGGAGGTGTTGGTGATTGCAGTCCATCAACACTTCTCCCATAAACCCACACAGACCAAATGCACACACAGGTGCCACCAATGCAAAAATCTGATCATCACCAGCAGGGTGATAAATCTGGGCTAGGTAGTGTAAGCTTGTGACATGGTTAGGTTTGTTTGTACCACTTCTAGAGATGCTCTTGGATCCCACTGAATTTACCTGAATTCGTGAAACAGGGGTTCACTAATTAAGGCTTTACAAATGGAGAAAGGAAATCAATTATCTTAATAAAATAGTTGAAACCTACAAGATGCAGCATATTCACTCAGAAATCCCTAGCATTTACACTGCAGCATTTCCAGGTCTTACATTTTTATTACCAGTTTTATAAAGATCAGGGTATTTGGGTATTTTTTTCCCCCAAAAAAATTCTTACAGTCAAGTGGTTAAAAGTTAATCTCTGCTTTCATTTAAATATGGTCCATTTCTTGGCCATGCAGCTGCAGAGAAAAAATTAAGGATGTGGCTTTTAAGGGTCCATGGTCCACAATCAAAAAGATAAGCAAATAAAACTTTAAGCTTTTTTTTTTTTTTTGGTAAACTTCTTGGGTTTTAATCCACTTTTAGTATTTTGTGACCTAACTCAAGATTTTTGAAAGCCTGACGTTGGTGATATCAGTGCTTTTGTGGTGTAGAGATATTGTCAGCACGTATTTGGAATTACCTGCATAATTCATTCATGAGTAATACATTCAGCCCAAACACATACTGAAAAAATCCTTTACCACATCATTCATTTTTATTTAGGTGATGTGTGTTTATGAAGTATAATGAAGAAACACTACCCTCTCCCCATCTTGCAAGACCATAGCATCCTTTTTTGTTTCACCTGTAACTGAGTGAGAGAATTAGTTTAGCCTGATTATTAGCCAAATTAATTGTAATGGGGAAGAGAGTGTCCTGCTAGAACAGCAAGAACAACCTTAATCTCACTCTTTTTGTGATGCAAATCAATAAATGGGTTTAAATATTTGCTTTCTGCCTAGTATTTCTCTGTCTTCCACTAGCACAAGATGACTTAGGAACAGCTGTTTAATGATATTTATTTCACATAGATAGATTAAAAAGCAAGAGAGCTTTGTAAGACTTTAAAAATTCCCGGGCATAACTCCCATTTTAGGAGTTCACTTTTAAAAAGCTATCCCTTAATAACTTTGAATCTTTCCTCTGTCACTTAAAGACCTTTTCCAGTTGGATCTTTCTTAGAAAAGTCAAATCTTGGAATGATTTTGTTATTGTTTTAGGTTTTAGGAACATCAGGAATATTAAATTTGTGCTGGTGAAGTTTGGCTTAAAAAATAGGTATCTTAAGTCAGCTAATGTGATGCTGATGTTCACGATACCTTAAAAAAATCTACAGCAACAACCAAACAAGAAGTATGTAAGTTTTTCCTCATCTTTTCTGGGATCAGTTGCCTTAATGTTAATCGATTTGAATTTAAAAAAAAGCATTTTTCTGATGAGCAGAGGATGGAAGCAATCTTGAAAGAAGATTGTTTCTGATTGAATTCCATGACATAGAAAATGATCTACCAGTAGGTAAGAAAAGAGGAATATTCAGTTCTAATAACTAATGATGAAAATGCCAGGAAATTTTTAAAATACCCTGACGTGTAGCAGAAAACATCAGATTCAGGTGAATCTGATGAATTCAAGGAATCAGATTCCTAATTACATTTACTGTACTGTTTAATATATAATTTTCTGGCACTGAAATCATTTAAGGAAAAAAAGGCTACTTTCTATTAAAAACCCCTCCATCTTGTAAATATCCATTTTAAATCAATTATGCATAAATTAGTAATTTTTTAAAAATAAAATCTTCAGAAAATATATCCTTAGGCTTTGCAATACAAGTGTTGTTACTCCTATAACAATTTCTCTGGAAGTAAGTTAAATTACAATTGTCTTTCACCCTGTAATACATCTAAAAAGGCACATCTAAAATGTAATTTAAATGTCTAAAAAAAAGGAAAAATAATACCTGAAGAAGTTATGGCAGATTAAATAAAGTTATGTTCATACAAAAGAAAATGCAGAAAATAAGACTGCAATTTTCACCTAAGTCTTAGAATATATATTTTAGAAACAAAAAGGCTTGCATTAAAATGCTGAATTAAAAAAAAGAAAACATGGTGAAGCTTATAATCATGATATCACCATGAAAACGAGGTGAATATATCAGGAAAAAAGTTAACTGTTACACAATTTCACATACTCATGTCTATTTAGGAAAAAGTTAACTGTTATTTGAAATATAGTAGGTGCACATAATTAATGACTGAACAATCATGCACATGCATGAAGGTATAGTGCAATTTCAACTTCATAATGTTTCGTCCTGAGATGTTAATAGGGTAGCTTTAAAAAGAAATCAGGCAGCCTTTGAGTATACATATTTTTCTGGAGCTTTTATATACTAAAGCAAATAATATTCTAAAAGTGGATTCCAAAGGACTGTAAGGGAGATACGATCACCATATCTTATTGAATTGGGTTATGTATTCCCTTAGATTGTCTTGGAAAATCCCAGTATACATGACAGTACAGCTTAAAACAACTGCTGCTTTATCCCTTGCACTACGAACAGATACCTACTGCAGTCAGTGCTGACTACCAAAGTTGTCAGTTTAACACACCTGGGTGCCTGAGCTAGGGTGGTGATTTCCTCCTCTCAGTGTGCAGCTCTGTAGCGTTTCACAAATCACGACTTCGTAAACGTTTTCTACTGCTGCATTTCAAAACTGCCTTCTGTATTTGTCTGTATATATCTTTATGGAACCAGATACACATAAATCAACATTTTACAAATCTCAGCTTCTTAAATACAGTCGTGCGTGTCTGGCCTGATGACAACAGCCCTGAGCACCTGGCAGCTCCCACTGCTGCCAGTGACAGCAGCTGAATCATCAACACAACTTTGGAGTCAGCTCAGCTACCAACACGGGCAGCCCCTGCACAGGCAGTTTGGGCAGATGGGGGACCACGCTCTGGTGATGACATCAACTAGCACAAAATGCCCCGTATTACCTGAAATGATACCTAAGCTCTCTCACCCTCTAAAACAGGACAGCTGCATGCAGACAGCCCACTGGGAAATGGTCCGTGCCCCCCAAAATCTCCTGAAACATGTCTAGGAATTGCTTGGGGGGTGGTATTGCTGGTGGTGCTAGCAAGTCCAAAGCCATGGAAGAGCCCATGCTAACAATTCAATAGCAGAGAGGATCAAGGTCCAGTGTTAAGGAATATTCCCTGGCAGGTTTTAGTTCAACAGTATGAATCTAGCTGCAGAAACCACCTTTACTTTCCTATTATTAAAATATTAGAGACATAGCTTTTCTTCAGCAGCCATGGGAAAGCAAAACCAGAGAAAGGGTATTCAGGTAAGATGAAGAGCTGTGTTTCAGTCACTAAAGGTAATAGACAGAGCATCTCAAAGATTTTTTTTCCAGACACTATATATTTTACTCACACTTTAGGCAGGCCAGTGTTTCTGTGGCAAATCTCTAACCAAACACCCTTCCAATCCAAACTATTCTATGATTCTATGATTCTATCACAGTTTAGCCTCAGAATAAATGAGTGTTTAATTAAAAACTGTCACATATAGCCAAGTTTGGGTTTATTTTTATATGAATGTTTACTCAGCTAATGCACTGCAAATTAGCATTGAATGATGGTAGGGTGACACAAAGTCCCTAATGCCATCAAAAGAGAAAATAAAGGAAGGAAACTCACAAAACACTGTTTCTAATGAGACGAAAAGCAAGATGCATAGTGATTTCAACTAGTCACCAGTTACCAAGGCCAATAGGCTGAGCAGCTCTAAACAACTATAAACAGGGGTGGGAAAAGTGCCTTCATGTGACCTTTTCACACTCCTGAAGCTTCCTTTACCAGGCATCTCATGAGCTTGGTGTGACTGTTGTTTTAAAAGGCTGAGCTCAAATAACCAGTTTCAAAGTTTAGGTTGTTTTCCTCTTTCCAGAAGAGCAGTCGCTGCCCATTATTTCCTCTGGGGCAGGTGCTAAGCCCATCTCAGCGGGGCCGGCTGTCCTCTCCAGAAGGCTTTCCCAGTGAAAGGTAGGCTGACCACCCTAATGATGATAGCTGCCACTTCCACTGCTTGCAGTGAGGAAATTCAGCTTGACTCAGGGTAGGGGGCCCTCCTCTGATTTCTATAGACAGCGATTGCGGTAGTAAGCAATAAACGAATGGGGGAAGCAGAAGACATCCTGGAGCGCCAAGGGGAAAGTACTTTGAGAGTGGTTGAAGAGGGTTGAAGGGATGGGTCTGAAGGGGCTGTGAGAACATGAGGCGTGGGGGAAGGGTGTCAGAAAACAGACAGCATGTGTGTAAGTAAGTGTAGGGTAAAAGAGAGTGTGAGGTGTCCAGGCAGAATGTGGGATGCAATCTGTAGACTAAAAAATAATTGCACTGCAAAGCCTCTGATGATCGTGAGGTGCTAATGTATATTAATTGCTAATATGTTCAGATATATGTAGGCATTCTTGTAAAATATACTTATCACTGCTATATTAGTAGGCAATACATATACACTATGTAATATATAACTACTTGCTTACATATATTTATATTTCATGATTTTCAAGGTTTCAGCAGTATAGGGTGTTAGCGGAGTAGAACTGATCCACTCTTCCTCCATTCACTACTAAACAAGCAGAAAAGAAAGCTCTGCGCTCTGTTTAACTCTCAGAACAACAAAAAAAGGAGCAACAATGGGGTTAAGAAAGTATGTCTGTCACTAAGACAAATGGAAATTAAAGGCTGTCCTGAGGACCTGCTGAGGACTTTGCAGGCTGACAGTAAAAGGTAGAAGACGCCTTAAAGAAGAAGGTAGAAGGCAGCTTAAAAAAGCTGCCCAGCCTGGGGACAGGGCAGTCATTGCCCCCCAGTACACCTGAGTATGGTACTAGCAGCTTTTTCACATACAGCAGTGTGAGTTGTCCGGCGTCCCCAAAATGTAAAATGCAATGTGGGGTTGTAGCCATTTTCCTTGTGTCCATAGGCATTTTATCCAGCTGTCTACCTGTGTATGGGGATATCACTACATACAGCATACAAACACATATAGCTAGCTTAATGTCTGCCAGGCTTGAATACACACATACATACAAAGTATTTATTGAGGGAGCTATTGCCTCTTCATCTCCTTTTGCATTTTAATAAAACCATCCTTTCTCATTGAAGTACCTAGAACATATTAGTAAGTCTCACCCATCTTACTCTAAATTAATGAACTGGAGTACAGCTTGCCATTAGAGTGCTCTGACCAGGAAGACCTTAAGAGTGTTCCCCCACCCAACATCATTTCAGTTCATCTTTATTTTACTTTGCTAGAAAGTGTGTCTTTGTAACTTGCGGTGCTGGGCGACGTGCCCTGCTGTGACATGAGATGTCGGGTTCTGTCAGTCACATCAACTGATGTGATGTGACGGAGCCTAATGTGGTGGGACCAATGCCCTGCTGAATGCATACTGTGTCACTGTGGTATTCAAAGGCTGGTTTCTCTGTGAAGAAATACAGTGAAGGAAGCCAGGCTTCCCATGGCAAATAAGGCTAAACGATTTTGTAAATGAAAATGCAACCAGGTGTTTGCTGCATATGCATGCACAAGTAGCATACTGGGTTTATTTTGCTTTTCTATTTGTTTGTAATGGCACTTTGATGATATGCAGTCATGAATTTCGCACAAGTTGTCTGTCCATCCTATTAAACCCTGCCTAGGGTCTATCTGAAAGTGGGACTGGAGTGCTGCCTCTTGGAATGCTACTCTCCTTGGGACAAATGCTGTTTCTGGAAGGCCCATGCACTACTCCCTGGTGGATGCCACAGTGCAAATTTAAAGGTCTCCTCCTGCAGTCCCTCCATGTTCAGAGCCAACAGCCATTGCTTTTGCTAGCAACTTTTCACAGCAAACCTACCCTATGCCCCCGAACCGCAGCAACAAAACATCTTGAGGTAGCTTGTCCTAGTGGTAGTTCCTTTTGGAATGCAAACTAGTCTATGCAAAAGCACCATAAAGTTTACTCAGATCTTAAAAATCTTCTCAGAAGGCTTCCAAGGAAATAAACCTAGTAATCACCCATTAAACCATCACATTTAGCAGAAATGTTGGCTTTTAAGGATATGGCTTTCTACTCTTTTGGCAGTGCCAGCCCTCAGATCTCTGTACCTTTTTCCTACTAGCAGTCCTCCCACATGAGGTAGCCACATGAGCTGGTGAAGCCCAAAGAAGAAAGCAAGTCAGTCCTGTCCTCATAATCTGCCAGTAGTACAGCTCCCAGTGGAACCGGATGGGTAATGAGAGTAAATTATCTCTTTCTCAAGCCAGCTCCAGGTGAGAGCTCAAGCAAGTATTATTTATATCTTTTGGCTAAGTGCTAAGTGCTCCACTCTGTGAAATGTTGACCATCCCAACACTGCATTATCACTAGTTTCCCAGTAGCGATCTTAAAGAATTGCTCTGGCACTAAGCAGCTATTTCAGTTTAAGATAAAGCCAATTTTATGACAATTTTAAAAACGGCTTTGTTTACATGGGTCACCTAAATCATAGTGAAATTGCTAATTAGCTTTTCACTCCAAAACCCCACAGTTTCTGTATATATTGGTTATGGTAGAAATGCACCACTGTTTATTATTCTTATTATGTAGTAGTCCAGTAAATAGCATGCAGCAACATTGCGGGAACAGGGAAAGCCCTTTGGGTTACATGTAGATATGAGTGAAATATCTTCTCTCATAATCCACAGAAATGTATAAGAAAGATGGTATATGTCTTCTGGCACAATTCCTCAGGAATATGTCAGGCTTGCTGCTATTATACAAAGGCTCATTTTAAAAAAAAACCCAACATCTATTTTTATGTAGCTAAACAATCAATTTATGCTCCCACTCACAGTTAAGAATATCACAAGTGCTGTATGTTCCATCACTATAAAAACTTCTTTGTTTTTATTTTACTTTGGAAACTACTGGCTTAGAGCAAGGTGGACCAAGCATATTGGAAGAGAAAAGTAACCCACAAAAGCTTACTTTTAAAGAAAGCAGCATCAGGGTTGTTTATTGCTAGTACAAAAGGTGTTATCTTGGTAGAAAACAGAAAGAGAGCTGGGTGGAGGAGCAGGGAGAGAGACACAGAGAACAAACCTAAGAACTGGAGCTTAAAAGAGGCTTGGAAGGTATCCATTTCCACGAGCAAAATTCACAAAGCCAAGTCAAGTTCCACATAAAATAAACAGGAGAAGTTGTGTGTCACAACAGTCCCAACATTGAGCTGAGTGGCAGAGGGGTTATCAAAAATGAGCTAATGACAAATGCTGCATAGAGCGTATGCATGAAACCTTCCTTCACTGCCATATGTAGCTGCCAACCTGCAGCTTTGAGTCAAGCAGCTTTTTAAAACTCTTACTTGGAGCCAAGGAACAGTTTCTTGTACTTAGGACTATAAATTGGTCTTTTGAATGTAGATGACTGTCTCATTCCTCCTGATGGGAAGATGAGCTGGCGGGACTGGCATTCCTCCTGGGAAGTCAGTTCAAACACTTTCAAACTGGGGGCAAGGCTCAGGTTTCCCAGTCACGTGCAAGAACTCCAACCTACTAATCAAATCCTATTTTCCAAAAGGCAGACTTTCCTTTTTGACTCCACCACACCTCTTTCCCCTCAGGCCTTCACACCATGTCTCTGAATGACAGTGACTGTGCACTGGGGTAATGACAGTGCTGCTGGGTGCACACCTACCTCCCCCGGCCCATCACGAGGTTCAGATGTTGGTATGGTAAGGCTGTGAAGCCCTAGGGGGCTTAGGCTCCACGATGCTCCGTCCAACTAAGTAAGATAAGAGCAACTCTGCACGCATGTGGTAACATCACTTTAAGGCTATAAATAAGCTTTGTGGTGTAAATATAGGTTCCTGGATAGCCTCTCCTACCCTTAATAGTTAGGCAAGGTAATTGTTATTTATTTTTTAATAATTCTCTTTGATTTAATTGCCTATATGCTCCCTAGGGTGCATTTTAATTACCAAACTGCTACTTTGGATGCTGGCTAAGTACTTAAGTAAAAGTAAGTCTTGAAATTCAGGAAAAGGTGAGTTCCTTACTGCTGGACAACAGCTGGCAGTGGCCCATAATGTACAATCCAGGATTTACAAGGTAGAGGTGAAATCCTCTCATTCACAGCGTGAGTGGAGACAGCTGGTGGGGAGGAGGTTAAGAGGGCTGCTGACATCTACCTATTTCCTCCTTCCCCATCAATATGCACAGATGGATGTGGTGGCCACGCTCCAGCACATGTGACGTGGGGCAATCATGATGCACCAGAGGAGCTGTGTCCCACCTGCATTTCTACACCAGTTGCTGGAAAGAGCCCAGCTCACAGGCAGGAATTTCCAGGAAAGGGCTGTCACTGCCAGTGCAGCTCTGCTGGGTTTGGGGCCAGTAGGTGCCGACACCACAGCTGCTTGCTCTGGTGCTCCAACACTGGAAGGGGAGATGGCAATCCTGTACGAAGGATGCCATCAGAGAATCATCAGGCTGACTCCGGAGGACAAGGAAATATTTCTGCTGTGGATGTGGTCTCTGACAGGGTGCAGTGAAATCACAGCCATCTGAGATGGCTGAAATAGCTTTGGAAGATGTCTAGGAGGAGGGTCACTGGAGGGAACGGCCACACCTCGGCAAGGAGATGAATTGCATGATCTAATAGGTGTCTTCCACCTCCAGTATTTATAACTCCCTGATTATTGGTAAGGAATGAGGTAGAGGAAGAGACAGCAGTTGATGGATTAGGATGCTACTTAATTTTCATTACGTCTCTTCAGCTGAAAAATGAGGCCTTTTAACTGTCCCCATGCAAGCTCCCCGCTAGAACATCCATTGCGGGTTGTTCAGTAAAAATGATGTTGTTTAGACACTTAAGCATGCTTCCTCACACTTTGTGCGAGTGGCAGTTAAATGGTGCTATTATGTTTATATCTAGTAGTTAGGCACTTGCATTCTGTTTATGTGGCAAGATCAGTAGCCCCGATGTGATAGGCAGTACTGCAGGGAGCAGTAAAGATGCTTCTCTCAGGGTAGCTTGACTGGTCTTTGTTCACAGCAGGATAGCAATTATAACCATAGCATTTGAGGCGTGAATATAAAAAAGAATGGGTCAGTTACATTTTTGCAAGGAAAAAGAAAATTCTGTAGCTTGATTAGTTTCAAGGCCTTCTCAGATAAAACTATTTTTTTTCCTACTATTATTTCTAAGACACTTGACTCTGTTACAAGTGATAGAACAACTTCAGGTCTTGCTATGATATCCATTCATTCTGAATAGCTTTTCCCTGTCTCTCCCTATATGCAACCCCTCCATTAATTTCAATCTTGAAGCAATATCATATAATAATAGAATAAAACTTTCTTTTGTCTTTCTGTGTGCATATAGGCCCCAAATGCTTTGAGGAGGAGGGAAAAATATTATTTTGTCTGGGACTTTTAACAGGCAAAAGAAAAAGTGTTAACAAATACATTTGAAGTGTGGACATTGTACATACAATAATTACATTTCATGGCTCTTCCTTTTGGGGAAAAAAAAATTGCTGTTTTGAAAGTAGTTTCCATGGGGTGAAATTTTCAAAAGACCCAAGCATCCACAATTGGGACCAGATTTCTAGGAGGCTTTAGCTCTGGCATAGAAATAAGTGGCCAGATGTCCAAAGAGCTCTAAACATTAGATTGTGAGCATTTATAAAAATCTGGCCTGTATTTAAGAGCATAAATGGGAGCTGAGCTCTTTGGAAAAATCTAGCCCCCATGCTGGGTGTTGAGCTGGCTCAAAAAAAAAAAGTCTGGGTCTGAGGCTGTTTTGTTGGGGGGATTGTTTTTTGTTTCGGGGGGGGGGGGGGGGGTTGGTTTTGTTTAGGGTTTTTTTGGTTTTGTTTTTGAAAGAAAACTGATCTTGCATGTCATTAAGTTGTTTATTCATTTTGTGGAGCTTTTCACTTCTCTAAGCACATATTTCAGTTTTGCCATCCAAATAGTCCAGTTGCCTTTAAGCAATATTGATGTGCTTAAAATTAAGCATGTACTTTGCTGGGCTGAAGACTGAATTTACCATTTGAAATCCCACCTGTTTAGCTGTGAAATGAATACTGTCTTTACCAACAGGCTACATGTGTGGAGGAGGTGTGATTGAATGGAGGCCAGTCACAGTAAAGTAAAGCTTATCTCAATGGCTGTGGCTGCGTAACTCTGACAGTGTCCTCGCAATAAGCTCTCCTGATAACTTCTAAATATTTCAGTTGAGCCACAAACAACATGAGAAAGTTATTTTAGATAAAGTATTGACAACATTTCTTCTGGACCTAGATAACAAGCATCAAGTAGGCCAGCAATGGAAATTCAGTTTTACTGAGCTCATTATTTTCCAAAATTTAGGGAGAATTTCATGGGGTTGGACAGGGGGTCCAGGCAGTTCTTTGGTTTTCTGAACAAGACTCAGCGTTACCTGAGATTAGAGTTCAGTGGCAAGCTAGGCTGCATACCCTATAGCCTGTATTTCGAGGCTTAGAGAAGGCCTCCAAATTGTTTCATCCCAAAATAAAGTTTCAGCATTTTGCCCTGCGCCTTCTTGGAATATCTATGTGGCTCTGACTATTATTGCTTGTCTGAAAAGTACAGGTTTTTTTCACAATCTGAGGAAGCAATTCATATACACAGCTGTAGCATAGCACTCCTTCAAAGGACGTTGGGATGAGAGAGTATTAGAGTACTGTATCATATAGAGGAAACCCCTTTTAAAGAGGGGGAGACGAATGCAATCCTTTTGGTAACTATATGTGGTAAACGTGCATCCTGATGATTTGGTCTTCTCAATACAGAAAATTTTACCTATAGGAGAACTTCATTATGTATAAAGAGGAGCTCTAGAGGATGTACATTTTACTACTTTCACCTAATCCTTTAATATATTATTCTGAAAACAATCATACAATAGTTGGAAAAGAATATATTGTGATGTGAGTTATAGACTTTCTTTTTGTTTAACCTGTGGAGGCCAGTTAATATCAGTGATGGTCCCAAGTCAGGGCTTCAAGAAGGTTTCTGTGTTAACCCAGCTATGGATCTCTGTCATGGGACGCTCTACCTCAGCAAATCCAAATGCCTCCAGATTGTGGGAATGGTCAGGGTTGGATCTGTTCCTGGATACATGCTTTTCAAAGCAGGCATGCCCCTTCCACAGCTCCATTGAAGTCACAGGAATGGACAGACACTTGCTCTGCCCTTCAGTTCTGATTAAGAGAAACAAAGGTCCAATACTTGTCTGTGTGTTTTCCTTTGTCATATTACTACGCTACCCTCCCTCTCTCTCCCCACTCGAAATGGAGCTATACCAAAAGAAACAGGATACTTGTATCTGAAAAAATTATTATTCAGGCTGTGAAGTCTTTTCAGAGAGTTGTTCTAATGAACACTAAAAATGGGCAGCCTCCATTCCCTCTGAAGCCCAAGTGTTGGTTAGAGCATTGAAGGGTAAGGTAGTACATCTTCTATTTCTTTTAGAGAAATATATATCTACTTTAGGTATCAATTCAGCTTCGGAGGATAATTTAGTCATACTTGTAAAAGGCATTACAACAAAAAAGTCATCAGATCTGACAGCATTGCATTGACTTATGGAAAACTAAGGCTGACTTGCCGGTCTTAAAAATGTTAACCCTTTTCCAGGAGCTACTGATGCCAGGAATCTGTTACAAGTTGCCATGAAGGTAGGAGGAGATAGGGACACATAACTGCCTACACGATAGGCAGTTCTTTCAGAAGATCACAGCAAAGCTTGCTTTGAATATTACATCCTATACAGAAGCCTAAAACTTTTATTAGATATTGTAAAGCCATGGACAACTGCTAGTGTACAAGATTGAATGGATTTCAGGTCAGGCGATCTCAAGGTTAGCTGATGGATGAGATAAACACCTCTCATCACTATGCTGAATCAATCCTTAGTTAAGTGCTAGATTTATGACTGCTTCTCCCATCCATTTTCAGAGTCCGTCATTGTTTCTGCTTTGGCTCAGGGCCAAATTAAGTTGTTCTACTATAAGTCAATGTTTAGAGCCCCAGGTCCTGGAGTAGAAAGTGATTTCACAACCTCTGCTCTCAATTAAAAGAAAATACTAATTTCGTGAATTCAGTGTTTGTCAGTGTATATAGCACGTACTGCCTTAACATGTCCAACCCCTGTTCTAATGGCTTTCAAACAACGGATCACTGCAACATATAACCCTGACTGGAATATTTTCTGGAGCTAACATGACCTGATTCTTCATTCCTACTTCCCCTGATCTCAACTTGTGGGAACAGAAAGGTAAGAAAGGGAGGAGAAGCACGGTTCTGTCACCAGTATCCTATTCTGCTCCACAGCTGAAGCCACCACATGTCACAGCCCCCATAATGTTTTGAAGGTGTTGTAGTGTTTTCCTTCCACAGAAAACCTGAAATTTCATGGGGTGCCAAGAATCTGAGCCAGTAGGCAGCTACTGTATTGAAATGCCACCCAGCTGTGGGTGTGACCAAGCTGTGACCAAGAGGTCAGCGCCTTCCATCATCTCCAGGCCTGCCAATCTCAGAGCTAGAGAAACCCACAGGGAACGATTTTTCATCTTCTGCATAACCTTCTGTTGGGAGGGGATTTTTTCCAACAGAAAGATGTTAAGCATTTCCATACAGCTTCATTTTCTGTCCGTCAGTGGCACCGTGCAGTCAGACTGCTGTGCCAGGCAGCTACCATGAACGTATGTCTTGGAGCTCCACCAAGGCTTTTTCCCATAGAGAGATTGTTCAGTTCTGCTGGAGGTACCAAACAACACAGTAGCTCTTGCCAAAACATTTCCTTGTACATTTATTTAGCAATGTATAAAATGGCTATTCCTCTAGCATTTATCCACACCTATTCAGAAATTGCCCTTTCTTTTTTTTTTAGAAATATATTGTCAGCTGTGAATTAAAAAGACTAAAAGTGTGGTCTAGTCCAACTGTGGATAGAAGAGCGTGAAACAGAAAGCATATGCAAAACTAATCCAGCCCAGCACTGACAGCTGGACTACTCATCATAAAGGTATTGAGC
Source organism: Aptenodytes patagonicus (assembly GCF_965638725.1). Lineage (NCBI taxonomy): Eukaryota > Metazoa > Chordata > Aves > Sphenisciformes > Spheniscidae > Aptenodytes > Aptenodytes patagonicus. The sequence continues at coordinate 98,375,679 of NC_134950.1, read as the reverse complement.
ACGCAAGTCTTTCAGTAGATGGGTCAATAAAACATCTAGGCACACTTTTTTAACCCTGTGTACCGCAGAAGTTATGTCCATGCTGACCTTCTGTGGCCCGGTAAGAAAAAACCTGGGTGGAGCAGCAAGACTCCCTATTTGTATATCCAAATCCACTGACCCCCCTCAAAAAAATCCCTCTAGTTAAACAGGGCAACCGTTACTGTGAACTCTCAGACAGAAGCAGAACCTTTCCAAGGAATACTTTGCAACTCCAAAGCATGCCTTTAAGTAGGAGGAGCAGCCTTCTCTGCCTCTTTTACTTAATTCCTTGCACAAAACAATTACTGTAGGCAAAGTGAACTGCAATCATGAGTTTGGAATTCAATAGAATTTCCAAATCCAGAGCAAAGTAGTTCTGCTCTCAGGCTAAGAGCCTGGTAATCTTCACTAAAGAAAAATCTTGATCCCTCAAAGGCCTGTGAATAGTACCACAGCTGAAAATTTTCCAGGGTTATTAGTTTCCCATCTGAAAACATAGATTCACCGGGGTAAAAATATCTTGAAAGACAACAATATAGTAATATATCAAGGCAATAATGCAAAAAAGTATACTTACCTCTCATCAACATAAAGCAATTTGATAAAGTCCAATAAATTTCCAAAATGACATTTATTGGAGATTTCAAACTGGGATTTTAATTTATTTGTGATTTATCTGGGATTTCAAACAGTGTCCCAATCTGAGCTGAAAGAAAATTTCAAAAGATTAGACTCTTGCATGGAATTTGCAGACTAAATTGTCAACATTAAGAATTACTGATGGAAATAAAGTTGTTCCTACGTGTAGCTGTGCAGCACTGGGGCCTGCTAGAAACCATCAGAAATGAGGCACCTAAATACTGCCGTAGATTAGTCTCTTTGGAGGAGGGAACTCACCTGCTTCTCCTGTGCTTTTATCTGCCTTTGTCTTTAAAGGTGTCTTTAAAGGACTGCATATATAAGTAATGATCATGTAATGCACTGAATAGGCAGTCACTTACTGGGTGCAGTCTATACAGTCACTTCTAGCTGGGATGCTGGTCCTGAATGTTTGAATTCCCTCTTTTGCCTTTCACCCCCTTCTTCTCTGCCAAGCTGTAATTTCCATACTGGATTGTATCAACAGCGGTGGGAATAACGTTTCTAACTGCATCTCCACTTCCATTAAAAACAAACGTTTCCACATAAATCTGCTAATGTAAGGCATGGTATTCCTTGCAATTTTTTCCCTGTTAATGATGAAAACAAATGAGTAAGATTTATCTCTTTGACAAGTCATGTGGGTGTGAATCTTTAATTAGCATATAACAGGTTTAGACTTCAAGTCCCTATAGGCGTGGGAATCACTTAAAGAAGAAAATCCCACTTGGTAAATCTCTGGCTCAGGAAGCCAAGAATGTTATTTTAAGAGATACCTGTAAAGATGAAGATTGCAATCTTCATGCATGTCAAGGTAAAAAAGCAAGCTATTTCATCTCCCAGAAACTCGGTGACCATACTTTGATGACAAGCCAGATGGCAGCTGTTCCCCAAGCCCAGTGCCAAGAAAGATGATTGGAGCTGCAATTTACCTTCCGTGGTGAAGCTCAATGCTGGAGCATACCACAGCTGCGAATTTGGCTGCTGCCAGTAGGTGTGTGCACAGTTGGTTTCCTCCCAATTTGGATTCATCAGGTAAGAGGCTGTATCAGTACCCAGCAATTATGAAATTGGCATGCATTGGATTGTTTACTCACAGTAATATTCCTACTGGACTTTATTAAAACACCATCTGTTGTCAGTGCAGACAAAGAATCAAACCAGAAATATCCATGGAGAGAGAGAGAAAGTGTGTGTGTGCATGTGTGTATGTTCAGCTGTGTTGCAGGATCAGGTCACATTCCATATTCTCTTTTCCTCCTTCCTCTTCCTTTACAGGTAGCTTTTCATAATAATATGCCTGCATTCCTAATCAGTATTTCCCCTCTTTTAATTCCACCTAGAAAATAAAATTACATTGGAGAAAAATAAAAACTGTGGTCAAAGTGAAGTGGTATCTCTGTGAGTCATGCTGGAATGGAAACAAATGAGTCTTTGCACATGGGTGGAACTCAACAACATTAGCTTTACTACAAATTAAAGCTGAAATGGTTGAAGAAAAAGTCATCTGACTGAATGATGTTCAGTTAGAATAAACTTCTGAGTTAATGCGTAGTATATAGGGTGAGTAATAAAGGATATCTGCCAATAATAATATCTTTAGGGCTTGAGGAAAAAAGGGACTAGCTTTTACAATCAGCTGTTTTCTCTTGCTTTCTTTTTTTTTAATCTTTCAGATGGGGATCAGATATTCCTAATACGCAGCTGGTCTCCACAAATGGCCAAGTATAATTTTTCATATACCAGCATATAATTCCAGGTGAAATTAATTAGTTGGAATTCTTCATCAGGTAACACACTAATAAAATATGATGCAAGTAATTAAAAATGCAAATACAGGGAAGAGAGCAGTAAAACTTAGATATGTCATTTCAGTCCTACAAAAAGGCATCTGTCAATTTAGATCTTTAGTGAATGCACTCACACACACACACAAAAAAAAAGCCTTTAAAAATAAAAATGTAAACAAGTCCCAGTTCACATCGTAAGATTAAAGCTGTAATAAAGGGAGAGAACACAAGCCAAGAACACCCCCTGGGAGAAGGAGGAAAGTGTGTTAAAATGCTTGGGTTGTTTATGAACTAAGTGTTTGGAGAGATCTCAGTGCTGAATGAAGGAGTTGGGTATTTTAGAGGACCCACAGGGAGGTTGTTTACTACTATAGGGAGTCACTAAAGCCTGTTTTGCTCAGTATACCCAGCCACCAGAAAGAAAACATTAGTCCTGATGTAAGTGAGCGCAATCTACCACCTGCAATGGGATTGTGTGTAGTCAAAAGGGAGGGGATTTGCCCCAAACATGAGCCCGTCTTTGTTGCATTATTTAATTTCATGGGCCTAAGTTCTTCCCTAAGTTAAAGCCACAAAATCTGACAGTGCAGAAGTTTGACTCTGGGCAGAGTAGAGCATGATTTCCACAACTAAGGTATAATTCCCTCTCCTCTGTTTTCCTCCTTATTGTCACTGCTCCTCTACCAAATGACTTAAGCCCTGAGCCACACATGTGCACTCTTGTAATCCACTCTGCCAAGCCTAGGATGGACCCAGTGCGTTAAAGCAGCAATTTCTCCAACAACATGTGCCCCCAAAATCTAGGCCCTTGTTTTTTGCAACCCACAGAGGACTAATCTCCTCAAGTTTATTCCAATGTTCCTCAAATCAGGAGGTTACAGGACTTTGCTTTTGTGCTTTAGTTTTATTTATTCATTCTCTTAATGAGAGGAACATAACATTTTGCCTTGATTTATGTCCTGTGAAGAACTTTTTTTTTTAATCATCTTGTCCATTGCATCCTTCAGCACATCCAAGGAGCGGGTTCATCTTTTTAACCATGCACATTTCCGCTGGTACGGCTAAGATGTGAGCTTTTTCTCTCTTTCCTCTTGCTGGTAATTTTGGCCAAAATAGGGTGCTACTCACCTCTCTCAAATCCCATTCTGCCATATGGCCTGGAGCTGTGGATTTCAGCCTCCCATAAGGGAAAGGCCAGCTCCACAGGTGGCAGGACCAGGTGCGTTAGGAGATAATACAGACACGAACTGTCTCCTAGGGACCAGCCCCTGTAAAATCAAAGCTCCTCTCCCATGGAGGAGGCCTTCCAGAGAGGCAGAGACCAGAATGATTTTGCACATATTGAAGCTGAACCACAAACCAGAGCTCTGATTTAGGTTTCACAGCCCTGGGAAACACTTGAAAGGAATACCAAACAGTGACTCACATCAGACTTTCTTATACAGACCAGGTAAAATGAGGAAAAGTAGCAGGATTCGTACCTGTCCCCAACACCTAGCCCTTTTCAGCCTCAGACATTCAAGGTTTATGAAATGGCAACGCTTAGAAAAAGGAGACCCTTGGATCAGTAGTGCACCAGTTAGACTAGGTGGACTTCCACCCTTCACTACATCATGAAACATGAAATATCTTTAAGCTACTCAGGTTGAATCTCTTAGAGGGAATACAGCACTCACAATCTGACCTTCCAATGGCTTATTCTTCCCGAATGCTAACATTTGAAATGTGGATTTAAATGATTTGGAGGTCTTCAATTGCTCTGATAATACTTAAGAGCAAAAGGCAAACTTCCCAGTAATGCCAACCTCTCTGAAGAAGGAGAAAGACAGATCCCATTGCAAAGTACGTTTTTATTCTGTATATCCATTCAGCCTCCAAGTCTCCTCTATGGGGGTGGTGGGCAGGGGAGAGGGGAAGAAAAATAAGTAAATACATAAAATGAAGCTGCCAACTGTTCCACAAAGGAAAGGTTTTTACAATCCACAAGTCCATCAGGAATTCAACAGAAGCAGCTAATTACAAGAACCAAACAATTCTCCTCCCCCAAGGGCAGCACGCAGAAATGACCTGTTAGAAAGAAGGATGCCAAATACGTTTGCCAGCAGCGGGGCCAGGGTTTGCCCTGCACTGGAGCTGGAAGGGCACCGCTGGCACATGCACTGCCTCCCGCCTTACCTGTACATCGACGTTTCCAGAATAGTCTGCCACGCTGTGCAATGCAAACATGCTGAGGCTGTATAACATCTGTGCCAGCACTTCTGCATGCTTATAAATCATTTCCCAGCTCTTGCTGGGGCAACAAGGAAGAAAATGTTGGCATATAAATGTAAATCACTGTGTGTCCTCTGGAATAGAATAATAATTGTGTTGATTTACCAGCCATGCACTGTTCCCGGGGACGGATAGGAAGTATTGGCAAAGAAAGGTCTCTACTTCCAGCAAAAGAACAGATTTGCTGAACTACACAAAAGGGGTTGGAATAATCAGAGATGCTTCTGTCTATGAAATTTGTTTCCTGTTAGACTGAGCATGAGAGCTTCACCTCATTGCAGGTTGAAATGTAATTACTTCACCTCGGGTCATGCCCAAAGTAAAAGTGTACAGGGACGTTGTTGAATCAGTTACATGGTGAGCACATAAGGGCAAATTTTTCCCTCATATGTGGGATTGTGGATACCTCTGAAGTCACTGGCTGCATGTGTTCCCAGACAGAACTGAGGCATTTTGAGATACCGAACAAAATATGTGAATAGTCCAAAATTTCAAAAGCATTGTCTCAAATAAGGAATTCACCAAACTGAATAAATTACAGCTTACTTACTTTCCCTACCTTAAAATCAAAATAGGAAAACTTAGCTCAATTGAGGTCAATGATAAAACTCTCACGGGGACCAAGGTTTCACCCATCAAATCTAATGTCACTTTGTGACTCCAACTGTGAAGCCTATGACCTACTTCACAGGGTTTTGTGCATTTTTTTCCTCTCAAATTTTTATTTAAAACAAGCTCACTATCCTGTTTAATCTCTCACCACCTACAAATTTATTACCAAAAGAACACAATTATTCTAGCACACAATAAGAGTGTAAACCTAAAGCCACGCCGATGGAATGCAACACACACCGGTCAATTCATACTTTCTCATTACTTTCCAGCACTTTGTTTAATTTTCCATACCATACTGACCACAATAAAATATGTAAAGCAATTTTACAAATGTTTCAGGATTTTCTGGGAGATTGCCAGACTGCTTGTCTTATATGACAGTTACATGATACTAACAATTACTATCAAGGCATACACTGAACTTCATAATAATACTATTCTCTCAAAATTTTCTGTCTGTATTCTGCACCTGTACTTTATGAACACACAATCACTCAAACACACAGTCTGGTACGTTTCATTGTATTATCTGTTCCAGTTGTACTGCTGAAGCTGAAAACCTTTTGTGAGTCACCGTACACCGGGGGCTGAATTCACAGTCCGTACACTCCAGAACACAAGCAGAACTGTATGAAAAATCATGCGATACAAAAGTTTTGTTCTAGGGCATCTAGACTGAAGTTTAAAAAAATATATATAAGTACCACCTGTGAAATAGCATGTTGTATTTCAAAGCAATACTGTAGCATTAGTCTGAATACTTTAGAAGTATTTTTTTATGTGTATGCCAGATATTTTTGTGGACTTTTCTTAGGTCCTTTTTTTCCATTTATATAACTCTTTCATTGTGAAAGACCCAGACACTTCATAATTTTTGAGCATGTGCATGGCAGAAGGCAGTAATGTCCCAGGTCAAAATTCCAAATGATACAAAAATCATGAGACTTTTGTCAAACGAATGTCAAACAAAACCTGTGATAGCAGTTATGATGTTTGGTAAACAAATTTCCAGAATTATATACACAGAATAGTGTATATTATATGCTACTTCATTATTATATACTTCATTCTTCTACATTTTACATTATTATTATACTACATCATTATATATTTCATTATTATATACTATTTCATGATCAACCAGTACCTTACTGTGAAGAAGATCACTAAAGACCAAACAAAGCAAGGCAAAAAGCAGACAAAACCAAACATCAGAATCTATTTTTACAAGGAAAAAAGTGCCAGAGTAACTCTAATGCTTAGCATCCTTATTTTTAATGCCTCAAGAGAACAATACCATACAGTAAATTGCACAACAATCAGGGTATCCAGAATGATAAAAAGACCACCTAATATTTCAAGAAGTTAAACCTTAGGCTTTCCAACGCATCTCAGACTTAAGAATATTCTTCTTACTTAACATAAGTTACTGGAATGCCCATCAACTAACCTAAGCAAGTTACACAAGATGCATTTCAGGATGGGACGAGTCATCATCTGGCAGTGCCAGCTTTCTCTTCAGGAGAACTGAGCGATTTGTTTAGGCTAGAAATTAGTACAACCAACTTTACTTCAGACAAGCAGCTAGGATGCAGGCAGAATGCATTTGGGGACATAAGTGAAGAGTTCTACAGAAGTTACCTTGCTGTCCACTGGAGACCCAGCCAAGCATGAAAAAAGCTGTTTTCAGAAAGCCCACTCAACGGTGACAAACCCTATACAGCTTGGGGCTTGCAGATTCATATTCCAAATTAAACATAATTTTTAAAAATACCTGCCAGGTACACGTGTCCATGACCTCAGAGTCCATGCCCAAGAATTAAGTAAGCACAGTCGGAAAAATGGAAGCTGGATGTATGGGTCTTCACTCTTACCACATCACAGAAACCTGACTGACTAGCGCCAATCTCAACCCACCTTTTCCCAAAGGAAAATGTATTTCCTACTTTTCCTGAAGTGCTCCTGCTGACAGTGGACATAACAAGTATGTCCACCTATCCGCTACTGGATAAAAAGGTATTCAGTACTAACAGCTCCACAGCTATAATCCAGACTTCAAACTCTGTTTTCTAATAAGAAGTAAAAATAAGAAAACAAAACCAACAGTGCCATTTGGCAGATGTCCGAAAGCTCTGGCAAGCAGGTTTGAGGCCAATGCTCAGGGATTTCGGGTTCTCATGTGGTCATATGGCTCTTTCATAAGAAAGGCACAGCTCTATGCATTTTGTGCAACACATTTAATGCTGCCTGTCATCTAATATTCTTCTTCTACCTCCAAAAGAAAACAGAGATGAACAGAAATGAGCTTAACAGCCTCAGGCCTTTCCTACCAAATCAAACTCACCAGCATACCGAAGTCAGATAGGTCTCCATCACCGAGGCAGCCATCAACGAATTTCCAGCTGAGTCTTTCCTCGATACCCTGTTACTATTTCATGTCTGACTTGAAATCATGAAATGAGCTGGTGAGGTAACATATGCAGAAGTTCTATCAATACACTGTCTTTCTTTTGGATGCAAATAACATTGTCTCCCAGCATTCACTTAAAACCAAAGCAAAACAATGCCTAGATGAAGGCCAGCTTGTTAAAGCAATTCTCATATCCACACAAATAAACCAAACCCTATAAATGCTCATTAAGATACTTCTCCCAAACTCCATTTTAAAAAAAAGAGAGATTGCTATTTATTGTTGTTATTCTATCTATTTACAAAAAATCTTGGGATACACTTAGACAAAAAGGTGCTAGGGGACAACGCATTAAAAGAGAGGAGGGGAGAGGGAGAGAGAGAAAGAAAATACTGCCTTTTTGGAAATGAGAGTCACTTTATTGAAGAAATAAAGATTTCCTATATAAAGTAACATACTAATCGCTGCAGTTTGCATAAAAGCTCTGCCTACGGAGTCTGAATAAGAGATACTTCTCTAACTTCTGTGTTTCCCTTGCTCTTTGTTTTTATTTATCATTTATTTGTTCTTCTGTTCTCCTGATAGAAAAAAGAAAGAAAGAAAGATTAAAAAAAAGGTGGGTAGTCAGGCAGCTAGGAATTGTAAGCTAAAAAATAAAGCTTTTTCTGTATTTAAAAAAATACATTCTAAGGAATTCCCACAATAAGCCTGCCCATTACCTTGACCACATTCTCAGCTGTTATAAATGGATTTGGCTCTGTTGGTGAAGCTGTGCTTTGTGCTGGGATCTCTCAGTAGAAGACCTAACTCTGAAGTTTGATATTCAGATTCGCTGCAATTTGCCACGGCATTCTGATATGTGTGCCTGGTTGTTATGTCTTCCACCTCTGTAGGCATAATGCCAGTAGATACTACTAATTAACAATAAACCAAAGCACTATACCAAAACCGAAATGCATTTAGGCTCATAATTTTTTGGTGTTCAGATTTTTGTATTTATTTTAAATACAGAGAAATTACAATAAATTGAGACCACTTTGGGCTTTTAAAAATTATTTTGTAGAACCATTTTTCTTTCTATTGACCCTCTCTTCTTGATTCCTTGTTTTGCTAATTTATATCTTGCCTGATGCACTAAGTCTCGGCAGTGGAGGTATTTCTAGTTTGTCTGGACAGTCCCCAGAAAAATGGCACCCCAAGCCCTCCCAAAGCTGGACCCTCCCCACCAGCTTTTCTAACTTACAAATATTTAGACAATTATTGTAACAAAATGCGGATATATGATAGAGCTTAATGAATGTTGGAAATATGGTCGAGGTGTGTAGGTACTACATGTTCATTCATTGATTATCTGCTAAAATCTAGAAACTTTCTCATGAAAATACAATAGAGAAAGGACAGTTACATGACTTGATGCTTTCTCTTCTTCAGCGTCTTTAATTTTAATGAAAAGTCTTTTAATGTGGAGTAAATCCTGGTTGGCAGTTGAAAAATGCTGCTTCACAGATTATTTATTCTGCTTCTGCTACCCCCAACCATCAATTTTAATTCTGAAGTACAGCTGAGTTTAGCAGTACTACAGGGATTCATTTTCTTTGAGGACAACAAAATATCCTCAAGAGAAACAAATAGCTGTGCTATATTGCTGCTTTGCACCAAGCAGGCACCTAACTTCACCACTTCTGGTGTAGGTAAGTAGCATTTATCTGTGCTGTGTGGATGCAGCATAATGATCAGGAAGCAGATTTTCACCAGTATATAGGCAAGCAATTATACTGACATGAGTCAACGGTCGTTGGTCAGAGAGATGGCAAGGCTGCTCAGATCCTGATGTTTAACAATAGGCCCTTTGCCTTGAATAATTACAAATCTTATATGGCTGACACGTCTTAATTCATGAGATTCTGGTGTGTATAATTGGATAGAAGTATGAACTTGATTACACTAGTGAACTTGCTTTCCAGAGGAAAGAAAAGTGATAACAGGCTGCTTTGTCATCAAAGGGTAAAGAAATGTGACAATCTGGGAACCAGTTTTAGGACCCCATCTGCTAAACCAGAGAGAAATCAAGATTTTACAGTTCTATAAATATTTTAGTGTATGCCATCATTTATGAACTCTGGCAGCTATCATAAAATCTCTCTGACTTTTGTTACAACTGCATATAAGGCCAGAAAATTGCATCTCATGGTAAACCATAAAAACCTAAGTAAAAGCACCATTCCTTTCAGTATATTCTAAAAATATACAACCTCCCTGTCAGTACATGGCAGGGTAGTTACCATCCCAAGATGCCTGTTTCCCTCTCTTTTTTTTTTATCTGATCTTACCCTGGTCTTTTCAAACCCTTTTGTATTTCAGTATCCTTTTATGTTCCATAAATAACAGCCATCACAATATAACAGCTGAAATAGCTTTTATTTGTCACAACGTACTGTAAGCAAGAGACACTTGGGTGATGCTAATGCCGTGGATACAGGAAGAATTTATGCTGACCTTTTCTCTAATTGTTCCTGAAATGATTTTCATTCGGTGGTGAGTTTCTTTAGAGCCCTGAAAGGGAGCTAGCCTCAGAGCAGGTTCTGATACTTTAATCACCCAGCAGAAAAACCTCTGTAAAAAAAGATACAAATAAAGAGTTATCCTGAGATTAACAATGCTCCTTTTAAACTTAAACCTGCAGTTCTGTCCTGTGTACAAAGTGTCTCTAAAAGACATAGAGATCACGTATCATCAAGTTTGTGATTGCAGAGGATATTCTGACATTCCAAGTAGGATCTGCACAGCTTGAATTATAAGACAATACTGGCTGAAATCACCTGCCAGCCTGACTAATAGCAATTTATAGTTTATCTCAGTAAAGTTTCTAGAATACATTTTCTTGAACAATTCGGGGGGGGGGGGGGGGGAGGAGCAAACAAGAAAAGAGGCGGTCACTCTATTAAAATTAGACACAGAAGACAACAGGTTATGAAAGACCCTAAATTTAGGAAAGAAATTTACCAAATTTAGACTAAATTTCAGGTGTCTAGACAGCACAAGATGTAAAATCTCTGTCATCTCATTTGCACAGGCAAAATAGAATGCTGAACATTGCAGTGACTGCACATGCAACTATTTGCAAAATAAATGCACAAATCAGGTTTCTGATGTACTCATTACAGACTTGAGCTGGGCATATGCCTTTGCAAAGGCAATTGGCTAAAACACGGGACATGTTGCTTCTCCTTTTTCATCCGACTTAAGACTTCCTGTAGCTTCTAGTATTATTATGTCTCAGGACCTGCATTTGTTTTTATCAAACATACAGTTTGATCTTTCATAAAAAAATACAGAGTTGTCTCACATATGTATATATGCGTGTATATATGCACATTATGTACTATATAAATCAATATATGAGGTATTTATGGACAATAAAGAAATACTCAACAATTTTTTCTCTCTATTTTTCTTTCTTTTCTAGTACATTCAAATTGTTGCTAATTAATTTGTTGTGTCCTCTTTTAGAAATATTGAATGCTTGGTCAATACCTGGAAAAATTATTATGGAAATTTATCCTTGAGATAACAACTCCATTGACCTCATCTTAGTTACCAGAGAGGTTAATCTGGTGACTGGTGTCTGAGTAAATGTAAGAGAGATTTCAGTAATTTTTGAAAGGTCATGCTCCATTCAATAGCAGTTGTTCTTCTTTCTCAAGAAGAATTATTCTTCCATGATGAGCACACTGATTCCTATACACAGTGCAATCGTTTAGGACAACTTTAAAGCATTTTGGAGTCTGAATGAAAATGATCTCCTATCGATTGTAGGAATGGTTTTGTTCTTTGCATTACCTCTTCTCCTCTAGTCTCAGCTCCGCTAGCTCATCTGGGTGATGGAGGCCAAGAAAATGTGTCGCACTCAGAGAAGACTCCATCACTGTATACCTTTCATACACAAGCGCATTTCAGGTTATTTTTTCAGCCTTCAAGTGTTCTAAAAGAAACTGAAAGAAGGGTAGATGTGAGTCCTGTTTTGCACTATGAATCAAATTCAATCCTTTGGTTGTTTTGATCTGTCCAAGCTACTGCCCATTTGTTGAAAATTCCTTAATTTCATTTTAGGCAAGATTTCCCTCAGAATCCCTGTGTCGGTCCAAACCTAGAAAAGATGTGGTTTGCAAAATTCTGAAGCCACCAGATAATGTCGTCATCAGGAAAATAATTTTTTGTCTTCTTTTACTGTCCATGATATTTCATGGCCTGAGAAGCAAGCAAAATTTCTGCTACAATAAAATAGTTAGGCAATAAATGTAGTCCACATGGGATATGTAACTGAAGTCTTACTATATTATAGTCTTCCAGATGTTGCATCTTCAGACAAACATACTGTCTTTCTTCCTTTTGTGGCTTCGAGGTTGCTACTCCCTCAAAACATTGTTTTCTTATATTCTATAAAACTGGTTTTTCTATCAGTTTAACATAATGTTTTTTCCCTGTGTCACATCCTAAGAGTAAGAAAACCTCTATGACCTAATCCACCTTCCATTTACACCAGTGCAAGTTCATTGATGACAACAGTGCTTCATCTAATTTATGACAGCAGGCGAACAAAGCCCAGAGTCTCTCAATCTTTTCAGAAACAGGCTTTGAGCCAAACCCTGGGAAGTCACTGGGAGCTTTTCCATAGATTTCAGTGATCTCTGCACCAGGGTCCTAACGAGGACTCTGATGGCCTTGATACCAGTGGCAGCTGATTTCAGAAGAGGCTACGCAGCAGTGAGAAACAATGAGCTCAATGGATGCACAAGGATTTTCTGCTGGGTTTTCTCCCTTGAAATTCAGTGAGTGAAATCCCATCTCCAGAATACGGAGACAGGAGAACTCCTAACATCAACACAACTGGAATTTCACCCACCATCTGAGTACAAATACACAACTTAAGTTTCATTTATTATAAGCATCTGTACCAGCAAAACGCAGTGACTTTGGGACACACAGGAAGGAAGCATGGGAACCATCAGGCTGCGTACTTTTTGTGGCATATTTTTTAAAACAGCACAAAACTCCGATCTACTGGAAAAGAAAGAGGTAAAACTTAAATGAAGGGCTAAGAGGAATGACCAAAGGGTAAAGAGGTAAACACTTCACCTGTAAACCAGGAAGCTGTAATGTAGTCCATCCTGTGGGATCGCAGTGTCTGCTCTCCCTTTAGTAAATTGTGCTGGACTACATCCACTTTCAGGGCAAATTGTTACAGGGTGCATAAGCAACAGTGATAATAAATCCTAATGGTGATCAGAATGAAAATAATAAATAGCTTCACTTAATACTTTCAATCTTTCTATATATGCTGTTAAAGATACAACACTCATTTCTTTAAATGGAAAATTTTCTTTAAAAAAATAAAATAAGAAAATAAATAAATCAATCTTTCTGCTGCCTATCACTCCAACCTTTAAAATTAAGATCCCTCTTCCTCTGCTCATACAGGCTCTAATTCAAGCAAGCATGTGTTCTTCATGTCCTGTGGCTGGTGTTATATCACAAGTCCCTCCTCATTACACTCTATGCAGAAAGCCTAGGCAGTGTGCTCAGATTGCTCTCGACTTGTGAAAAAGATGGAAAATTCTCTCTGCTCACCTGCTAATGTACCTGGGATTTCTGAGAAGACAGCAAGACAGTCATTCAGGCTTGACCTCATAATACCTTTCCTTGTCCCTACTAGCTTTCTGCTTCAACTTCTGTCATCACCGTCAGCTGCTGCACTACCTTGTAAGAGGTGGCATCATCAGTTACCTATGAGACAGATACTGTAAATGACAGTCAACAAATACAATGAGAGCACAAACAAGCTCTCAAATGTACTTCAATTCAGAAAAAAAAAAAAGGCAAGTACCAAGTTTTCAGGTGGAAGTGGGGTTTGCAGTTTCCCAGACTGTCCATATATCACTTGGATTCTGCAGAGTGCTTTTAAGGGAGAAAGTGAATGGTTTAGTCCTCCAGGCTTCTAGTTTTTGCCTAATTGGTTTAAAGGGCTTTCGGTTCTGTTTATTTGATGATATGGATTAGTCACACTTATTTCTACACACCTTTTGAAAAAGAAACAAGAGCATCTTTGGATGTGGAGAAGTTTGTTCAGTCCTACCTTAGCAAGGTTCCTACCCCCAACTCTCTTCCCTGCTGCAATGTCATATCTCTGTGGAAACAACATGGAAACATCTTGGAAGAACATAAGAAACAGCAGGCCATGTACCAGCTGACAGCAATCACTTTACACTGACACATAGTCATGAGTTTGGGTGAAAATATTAGACTGGGAACTGATGCTGAGGCCTGGGAATGCCTCTGCGAGGAGGACAGCAGCCTCAGGCTGGAAAGCAAGCAGTCACCTCAGCCAGCAACTGTGTGTTGGATGGTGTGAGCCCAAGCCCTTGCTACGTGCAAATAGGTCAGTGCTGATTTACAGCCAGCAAGGTGCTGTCTTTGATTTTCATCCCTGTTTCTGACAGTACTCCTACACGTTTCATTCTAGCCCATGATTAGCTCACTCAAGCAATTGTTTAAAATTAAACAGATATTTCAGGGCTTTCCTCAGTTTCATCCTTTACCTTACATTTCACTGGAGAGCAAGCTGGTCTGTTAGGCTGAAAACGTCTCCAAATAAATAGGTCAGCTGCCAGTCCAGGGATAATCATCACATGAAGGGTATCTTGTGTCTTCAGGTTCCCAACAGAGTAACTACATGCACATTTATCACACCACAAACTCCCTTCTCTGTACAACCAGGCAGAGTTGTGACTGATAAAGGGCAGAAGCCTGATACAAAGCTAATTTCCAAGCAGGAAGCACAGCTGGGCAGAATCGGACCCAAGCCAGATGTGCTGTCCCTCATACGAGTGCACAACTGTGCTAAATCAAAGGGCTCTGGTGAGTCGTAACCCCTGAGAGCACAGCTCACGGCACCAGAAATCAGTAGCCGAATCCCACATCAAAATGTCACGCGAGTGCTTGACTTCCTGTGGTGCGCTGTTTTGTAGACGTTCATAAATGAAAGATACAATTAATCTAGTTGCTTTCTTGCCCCACTATTGGACTTAAAGATCTGAAGGTAAGATCTGAATATTCTCAAGAGGGGACATGGTTTGCAGTAAAGGCAATGGATGGAAGCTTAGGACAGCTAGGTCCCCTGCTCAGCTGTGCTGTGGGTTCCCTGAGAAACATCTGGCAAGCAGATCAGCACAGGTCCTTACAACTCTGCTGTCCCACAGACATAAGCACCTCCCCAGTTTGGAGACATAACCTAACAGAGCAAAGGTATCTTAGGTCTGTGGTTAATAACCCCTCCACTGGTCAGCATATTTAGCTGGCCATGTGCATACGTGTAGCTCATACCGGGCACAATTAATTAGCTTAAGCTTCTCTCCGTGCCTTCTGCTGTGCGATGGCTTGGCCATTGAAGTCCATGCATATCATCAGTTGAGGCAACTTATTTGGCAACTGATACCTTGATGTGTTCATGTGTTTACATCACGCTGATAGTGCACAGCCATGGGAGTGGTCAAGCTCGTAAGGTGTCATATGTCATCTCTAAAGGTGATTAAAAATATCTGAAACAGAAATAAGGAAAAAGATAGAAGTTTCACCAGCTGGGGAGAGATTACATCAAAGATAACTGTACACTTGTGAAAAAAATAAATGCTACACCAAAGCATCTCTAAAAATGACAAGCATCATTTAAAAAGATCCTGATACAAATATGGTCCTTCCATATTCACATCAGAGACAGAAGTGGGAGAGCCCTTCCAAAAGGACAGACCGCTCAATCCCTTCTGCTCACACAATGGCATGTAGGAAACAAGCCAAGAGCATTTAGCATCTGGTTGTGAAGCAGGTATTGGTACCACCAGCAGATGAACTGGAGGTCAGCAGAGAGTCTGCTAGAGTCTTTAATGACAAGCCAAACAACATGTGTCTCATTGCAGATGTTAATACCATGCGGGCTGGGTACAGCACAGTACTCCCTAGCCCAGACACTCTGGGTGCTGTGTTGAGGCATCTTATTCATGAGGTTTTGTCAGAGAATGAGATGTGACTTCACTGTGTTTCCCTATTTTCTTTGGGTGACAGCTACTCAGTGCTACTGTACTTGATGATATTTTGCTGGAATGGATGTTTGTATTGAAATCTCAAAAAGATGTGCATCGACGTATTTCAAACTCACAGGCTTTCAAGAGGTTTGGCCTATTCAGACCTGCTTAATTAAAATTAAACTCTTTTCAGTCATCATCTCCAAGACTGTTGACACCAATATATTTTTTAAAAGCTCAGTGAAATTTCCCAGTTTTGCTTTGCATGAGTTTTGATTTATTGTTAGTTTATTTCTACACTTTTAGGGACAGATCCCCACTGGCTTTAACTTGGTATGCAGAAAAGCTAGCCCCTTACTGTAGAAATTCATTCAGTTTTATGTTTCTCAGAATTCAGTCAGTTGAGGGCAAAATTCAGTATAAAACTCCCAGACGTTTTGATCTTGCCATAGAGACTAAGTTTATGGACATGAAGAGCAATCAGCTGATTGCTGTAACAAGCTCTGTCATATGAAAAGACTGAGATTACAAAACTCAAGCCAGAAGAATTTGCCCCTTTTTATTGCTAGTCCAGTAACAGAACTTTTTTTAACAGATTCTGTTTAGCCATAAATGTTACATATACTTTTAGCAAATTTTCATGTTACCATTTTTTTAGTAGAAATTGTTCCAGAGACTAAATATTTATCAAAAAATTACAGTAAGAATATAAACATTTCAGCCAGTGTAACTAAATCATTCAACCAGGACAAAGAAAATGTACTTCTAATATTTAAGGTAGAGAAAATTAATATAGCATGTCATCCCATTAATTACAGCTGTTCACATTTCCTTATAAAGCCAGCAAGAATGTCAGCAATCCATATTTCATCATTTCAAAGTATAGATCTGAAAGGCAAAATCTTACCCTGAAGTTCAAGAAAACCTTCTAATAAAGCAACAAGAACTGATGAAAATCAAAGACATTGCCTTTTACAGAATTATTCAGAATGATCTTCCTGAAATTGGCAAAAAACTTCCCTAGATGACTATCTTCAAGTCAAGCAGAAATTTCCAAGCCTGACCCCTATTGACTGAAAGCAGTGGGAGCCTTCCCCTGGTATATGTGAGTAGTGGATCAAATCCTCACTTTATCAAGTCTGTTCTCCAAACCAGCCCAGGAATCCAACCATGGCATAGATAGAATAAATTAAATTATAGCTGTCTGCTTGATACTGGGAATATATGCTTCCATTAATACATACTGGCAGTCTTACACTACTGGGGAGTGTGTGAGTGAAAAATAGTTTGAAAAAGAGTGCACAGAAAATATTCAAAGTTCATTAAAAAAATAAATTTCTTCACTGTATAAAACCACAAATGGCCTTGAAGCAATAAAAAAAAAGATATCTGACATCTCATATTAAACTAGCGCATTTGGAAGGTACAAAAATACAGCAATGAAACTTTACTCAGCCTCAACTGGGAATGACAAACACAGGCTTACAAAGACTCCCAGCAGGAAGAAATCACTGTATGCGTATGATAATGGAGCAGGACTTGGCTGAAACAGGGCAGTCGGGTTTCTTGGTGGTGTTTAAATCCCTTTCGTCCACTCCCCACCTCTACCTCACCCATGGGGCTTGTTTTTTTTTTTCTTAAATACCTGGGCAGAGTGAATCTCTAGCCAAGCCTTCAGCCTGCACAGCTAGATAGCCCCATCACGTGCCCTCAATGCTCCGGTGACTTGTAGCCACACTGTACTCCCACCTCAGCTGTTAGTTCCCATCTGAGTTTTGTTTCATTTTGTTTTGGTTTCTGCTCCAGAAGGAGTAGTGTGCTGTGCCATGTAAGTGCTGCCAAGTGGCAAGTTGCACATTTCAGTGCTGTAATTCCCTTTCATTTCAGAGTATCGGTGGTCCTTACACTACTCATTTCCTCTTTACACTGCAAATATCTCTAGACCCTCATCATACTCTATAGTTGAAATATTGTTATTATTGGGTCTTCTCCACCTACTCTCTTTTCCAAATTGTGTTCACATATTATCTATTCCATCTTCCAGATTGTTAGAAAAGATGCTGTAGAAAATTAGGCCATATGCCAATTCCCGCAAAAGCTGTTTCAAAGTCCCCACATCAGAAACCTGTTTTCATCCATTCCGGCTTTCCCTTTAGAAACACTTAGCCATTTTCAGCCACTGTAACAGTGTTCCGGTCCCTGCCAATTGGCGTTGTTTTCCAAAGGCAATTTTGTGAAGCACACGACCTAATATTTTCTTAATGACCAGAAATATCACCTCTGTCCTATTCCCTTCATCTGCCCTATCATTCAGCTGAGAACAGCCGCAGTACACAAGTTGCTGTGCCACAGTTTGGAATAGGTACTTGCTACTTCTATAGTACCCTTCTTTGCTACTGGTTTTCAGATATTCTGTCCTAATAGCTCCATCATTTTACTGGACAGGCAGATTACATTTACTAGATGCTAAATGACCGGATTTCTCTTTCCCCCTGCTCACTTCGCCTTCACTTTACACTGTATGCTTCACGTACTCTGTTTTTTTCCAGGGGCCAGTAGTTTAGCTTTCAAAAGTACCTCTTAGTGATTCAGTATGTTCACAAATTTCCTTAAGATGAGGGAACTCACATCACTCTGTTCTGCTGATTTGTGCATTTAATTTTCTTAGGTATTTACCTACCTGCATTTATCAATAACCATACCACCTATGATCTTCATTGCTTCTTAATTGCCCATACTCTTTTATTTCCCTTTAAATGATAGATTCAAAAAAAGCAGCTTAGTGGTTCAGTCATATTAAAATCATAATTGATTTTGCCTCACTCCTCATTTATTAATGGACTTACACTACCTTCTCACTAATAAACCTCCCTGTAATGAGTTTAGTCCACAGAGGATACATTTCCACCTCAGCAAACCACCAAGCAATTTAGGACAGTTGGTAGTCTCTGCTTAAGGGAGTCCGAAAACTGGAATAGAAATTTATGCAGGCCATAATTAAAGTACTTTTAGAGAGCTGTGTGGGGAGTTTACCGACATTATTTGCACTGTGCCCATCTGTGGTCAGTGTAATTAATCCTTCACTCGCAATCCAATAAGAACTAATCTTCACTGACAATTTTTGATGAAGAGGAAGCTTCAAATACTTATGCAGCGATCAAACTCTGGTCATTTTCTTCCTTTGACCAGAAAAGCTTTGTGAAGGTGATGAGGGCACATCTTTTTGGAGCTGCTTAGCGCTGGGGAAGGCGTGCAGACAGCAGAAAAGCCATTCACTGGGATAACGGCTGTTCCAGATGTGTGGAAAACCCAGCACACCCAGAAAAATCAGAAGCAGGACTTTGCCAGTTCACAGTTACTAGTGAGAGAAGATTACCTCACGGAAGTAAAATATAACCAGTAAATTCTACTGGAATTACTTAAATGAAAGCACAGTTACACACTTGAGGGAGGGAAGGTCATTGGGCTGAGAGACGATACACTGTGAGGCAAGCTGAAACTCTTAGACTGCAAAGGTTTAATCACATCCCTTTCTGCATTTAATGACAAATCCCTGCGACCTCCTTTCCTTCCAGGGTTGTAAGATTTTAGGGGCAAGAAACTTCTTTGTCCAGCACCTAAAACAATGGGGTCGTGGTACAGGAGGTGGGTTCTCATAAACCTAAGCTTGTAGTGCTGCCTAAGAAGAAACTCCTGTAATAGTGCTATTTTTCTCCTGTCCTCGCACACGATTACTTAAAGACAAGAGAAAAAGGGCAGTGAGAGGAGTCTCCTCCCTGATGGTCTGTGGAAGCTCCATAGCAGATTCTTTGGTGACTGGTAGGATGCTGAGGGGAAGAAAATGGGCTAAACTGGGGAAGAGGAGAGTCCTGCTGGGCTCAGCCCTCCAGCTGATGCAGTGACTTCGTCAGAGTGACTGTTGACTGGGAGTTAGATGCTCCCTGTTTTGCACCTCACAGGGAGGATGGTGCTGAAGTCTTGCATTTTTTATTTGCTGACGCTTAATGCTACTTTGCAAAGGCATACATACCTCTTAATGTGTAAGGGAGGATCAGGTCTAGAAAGATTAACCTTTGCATAGAAATCACTTACTTTCTTCTGGATCTCTCCTTTTGGGATCTTTGGATTCTGGAGGTATAATGATGAATATTTTTGGTGAGCTCTGGGATGGACAGTGCATGTTTCTCTTCTTGCCATTTTCTTACCGTTTCCCCCTTTTTCACAGGCATAAAGACAAACGCTAAAGGTAGATCAGTCCAAGACTTTACATTCCTCTATATGCAAGTAACCCACATACAGTTTTATCCATGGTAATTCATCACTGATAAATAATTAACACACACACACACACGCACAAAAATGCAGGTGCCAACCAATAGAATCACAGAAAACTAAACTCCCTTTGCATTGAGATAAACAATTCTACTAAGTGAAGAGGAATGTAAAATCTGGGAGGGGATGCAGGGAGAGAACACAGGAGAGTGCAGCTTTCCTAATAGCATTTTTAGTTGTCATTAAACACAGTCAGGGTTTCCAAAGCTAAAATACATGTTAACACATTCCAAAACACTTCTATTAAAATATTTTTTCAGTACTTCAGTACAGCAAATGATGCAAAGCCAAAATTCCCCAGACAACGCACAGAACATTAGAGAATTAGTTTAACATTCTGACAACCCTGCAATTTTATTTAAACAATTTCTTCCCTACCCAATTCCCTGCAGAGAAGTATTGTACCCTTTTGTTGATTGTAGTGGACATATTGCAGATCTCCGATTACCTTCCCAAAGGACCACCCACTACAAGAAGTTTTTTGTGTTGCAAGCACAGCTTAGCTCATTCCTCTCCCCCTCCTATTCACCTTCTTTTTTTCTTTTCTTTTTTTTTCCCCTTCTTTTTTTTCCCTCCCTTTAATTTTCTTAGCATTCTCATATGCTGCAGATGAGCTGACAGACTAGCCTGCCATCTGTTCTTTCATGACATGGTGCAACCTAATCAATTATCCCCAAACCACTTCGGAGTAAATAAAATGTCTACAATAATAATAATTAGCCAGTTAAAAAGAAAACAGCAACATGCAACTCCTGATGGGAATTAGGCAGATTTCAGAACACAGCATTTTATTAACTGAGATTATTAGACCAAGAGAAGACAACTTTGGGGGGGGAAAAAGTCACCTTCAGTAATTTATTCTGAGACATGAGTATAAGATAGCATCCCTAGCCTTTGGACATCTTTGACCCTTTGTAACCAATAATGCCAGGTTCAATTAAATTTGCCACTCATGGGTTTCTAAGATTTTGCTATTAATAGAAGTGTTAGCATAAACATGAGAATTTGTACTGGTATTAGGGCTGTATTAAAATAACAATAAATATTTTTAAAAAGCAATGACCAGCAGATGACATTTATATAGTGTGAAGAGACATATACATTTCTTCAAACATATGTATAAGGCCTGACATGTCTTCAGGGAGAGATTTGTCTACAACAACCAGCATGAGTAAAAATCCCCCGAGTAAGAAGAGTACATTACACATACACCCACTTCAAGAACAGGCAAAAAGCAGAAACACAAACTGCTACAAACAGAAATCACGTTTGCAATATAATATTAGGAATTAAGAAAATCAGGAAGATTGCAGTTAATATCAGTGGACACCCAAGATCACACAAAGCAGTTCCTTATAAAGTTAATCTGAACATTGTCTTTCACAATGCAAGCAACTGCTTGCTATTTTAACTCTGTGACATTGATTTAGCCAGAATACAGTAGCAATTATTCAGCTTAATCAATTGCTGGGCATTTAAGATATATCTTAGCACTCGAGTGCTTAGCACATTTTCAGCATTTTTACTTTTGCAGCATGAAGGAAGCGAAAGATAAATCAGAAAGATTCAGTGTTCCAGTGAGATCATCAGCAAATTGCCAACTAAAATTTCAGTCAAGGAATCGATACGATCTCAGTGCATAGATCACACTGATGGATCAGAGGGAAGAATTTCCTCATTACTGTCCTTATTTTGAATATGAATGGATATCATGTACATTCTATATTTTGTGTCCTGAAAGAAGTCAACATGTATAGCTGTGCTACCAAATGGCATTTTTGATCAGTAAGTTGTAAAAAAAAGGTTTTTTCTACCATGTTTTTAAGTATTAAGGACATGGCAATAAGTAAAATAACTTCACGTGTACAGGTGATGTCCCCAGCCTTCTCTAAACTGTAAGCACTTTACATCCTTTAATTATTGTCCTCTGGAGAACCAACTTTACCAGTAAGTTAGAAAACAAAATAACAATGTGAGTCTGAACTTTCCACCCAAAACTGACTGATCAGCCCGAGACAATGTAGACTATCTCCTGTGAAGTAAGGAGCAAGAAAAATTGTATGAACCATCTTAGAGCCTACAACATTGACATATGTAAGAGACCACCTACTGTAGTATTCTAAAGTCTAGGGAGCTCTAAATGAGAATACCGAGTACACTGAATATGTGTGTTTGCTCTCATCCTGCCCCATCTTGACTGGTGGGAGACTGAGGCAATTACCCATAAAGCATAATGCGCAGCAGCAAGGAATCTCATACTTTGTGATGCTGTTCTTTCAAGGCTAGATTGTGTCTGTTCTTACACATTGATGGTGAGGCATGAGGCAGACTCAAGCTTACATCCTTGTGGCCTTGTTGCAACTTCTGACAAGAATATAAACAATCAGGGGGGAATATGTAGGGAGAGGGTGGAGAAAAATCCCTGTCATGAAGTAGGGCAGTGAAGAAAAATCAGTGAATCGCAGATCTTCATCGGTCCCTCCATGACTGCTCCACTGTGATTTCTGTGACACGTATGTATTAACATATTTGCCCATTTAGGTTCTCATACCACTCCTCATCCTGCAGTAGCCAAATGCTTCTGGCATCCTGACAACATGCTGCTTCTCCAATTTTCTAGGTACTTCAAAGGAGCATTCACCTTTCTGTTGCAGCCGCTAACCTCTTGCTTCTGCGTGTTTCTCCGTGGTTTACCATCAACTTCAGAAAAGGGCTAGCGATTATTTGCGTGATGTTTCCCTAACTTTGACCACCTTGAAATGTGATTTTATGATTTTTTGTTGAAATGTAGGACATGGATCCCTTGCAGGCTTTTACAAACATGAGTGTTCCCATGTGTCGTTGACACTGATGAATTGCTAGATCACTACAGAAGAACTTGGAAATGGCAATGGAGCTGGCTCCACTGGAGCTAACTTGAGCTCCTGAGAGGGACCAGAGGGGGTTTTGATTCTTTTTATTACATGATATCAATTAAACTTTTAACAAGTTACAATAAAAAGCAACTTTCCAATGGAATTTTTAACACAATGGAAACAAATTACCTTTGAGATGGTTATCATTTGGAATCTTGAGTAGAATGAAAATAAGGCAAACGCCAACACATATTCATCCAGATTGCCCATAACGACTTGCCAGGCATCCCTGTTTCAAATCAAGTAAATCTGTGCGGCTTCTCTTTGACAGCAACACAAAATCCCGTGTGAAACACACTGAATGGCACAGCTGATGCAGAATGCTAGCAGAAGATACTGCATCAAGCAGCTTTTGTTTTGAAGTGGGTACCTCTGTTACGTAATTCTCTAAGAATTTGCTTCTTTCAAAGAATGAAAGGAAAAAAAAAAAGCCTCAGCAAACAAAAACCACAATTCCCATACATTTCTGAACTCAGATGATATTTCCACACTTGGGCACAGCCTATTCACAGCAATTCTAAAATTCTGGCGTTGGCACAGAGACTATATTTGTAGCACTCAGCTGGAGTAAAGGACCAAATGGTGCATGATGGGTGGGATGAAGGTGTTTAGTGGAAGAGAGAGGCTTCAACTCACTAAACAAGAATGATGCCAATAAACAAAAAACAGCAGTGGAATACACTAATATCAGCAATGTGCTGATTAAGCACACGAGCAGCTTTAACAACTCCCTTCTATTTTGAGCCTTTCTGAGACTTTCTGTAGTTGCAAGGAAGATGAGACAGAACTATTGTGGACAGCACTGGTAATTTAAGACTATGGACAGGACTTAGCATTATCGACATGCAAACATTAATTTACAAGCTTAAGATCTTGTCCATGTAATTTTGCATATATCTGAGAAGAGAAAAGCTAAACTTAATATTAAATACTCCTGAGCAGTTCACCAAAGACTCAGTTGAGTGACAAGTATGAGGGAAAGGGCAAGTGGTCACCTCCTCCTTACACTTCTCACACAAAAGCCAGCCACAAATGCACTCTCAGGCTATGGGGACGAGTAACATACTTTGCCCTCTCTCTGCTTCTTTGCCCTTGGGAGAAGGGGGGAGGGAGGGACACAGCAGAGAGAAGATGAGGTGTTGACTGTGTTTCCTGTCCATGGAGGCACACAAAGCAAACCAGAATATGTGTGAAGGCATGGGACAGCATTGCTCTGATGACTGTTATAGGCTCTGCAGGCCACCTGTTTGGGAGAAATTGTCCCTTACTGAGGTCTACCACATTTGCACAACATCTGACACTATCCCTTTGCAACCTCACTCTACATATGTTTTCTCATCGGTGTACACAATGTTACAGGCACCGTTCCTCCTCCCCCAAGCAAGAGGATCTTTTCGTTTCACTGAGGCACATTGTGATATCCTGCTGCTTATTTCTGGTGTGATTTCCACATGCACAGCACTTCTAGAGATGTGTGGCTGTCTCTGCAGTACAGAGAGAATATAATCTTTGCCCCTTCCCATGGCCAACGCTCCCTCAACACTGCACATTTGTTTGAGCTTACTTATTTTCTTGTTTGTTCCCTCCAGTTCCAGTTCCCCCTACAGTACTTGCAGAGTGCATCCAACATGACACAGAGCAAGTATACACTTGGTGCTTCCCCAGACACATTAGGAACGTTAATATCTTTCACCTTCTCCGACCTCTTCTGTGATGTTCACAGCACCTTAGAAACTCTCATGAGGATATGAAAAAAACCCTCCAGTGCTCCACGCACATGCATGGACCTTCCCTTGTGCTGTACACAAGTTCAGTTAGATGCTCTTCAGCCTTTGATCTTCTTTAATCAGAAGAAGGAAGTCAGCTGAGGAAGGAGGATATGAGCTTTCTTTCATGCTTGTTCTATTTCTTAGGTCCAATAAAGAGGACAGCACAAGGATGCTCGGGGAATTAAGTGCAAGATAATCAAAGAAATGACTGAGAGGGGTCTGCACCCTGCCAGCTATCCTGAGCTTTGCCCCTCACTCATGTGGCTAAGCTTTGGGGAAGGAGGGCTTCTCTCTTAACAAGGGTTAGTGTCTTTGCTCCCCCCGCCCCCTTCTCTACCACCTCATGCTCATCTTTATTAGCTTTTTCACACTACACAGTCCTCTCATCGATTACAAGGGCCAGCACAAAGCAGCCTAATGATGGGTCAGTCTTAATGAGAAAAGCGGCTGCTCTTGAAGTGGTGTGGCTTAGTCCTGCATCCTGCTGAGTCCTGGCATGTAGAGCTTTGCCTCCTTTTAAAGAGCAGAGCCATGGAAAATCAACAGTGAACAGCCTGGTGCCTCTGAACAGAAAGGGCCATGTGCATGGCTATTTAGTGCTGTAAAAGAGAGAGCATTTGCACAAATGGGAGTGAACATAAGGAGGCCTTCAGAGAAGAATGGGGCCTTGGCAAATTTATAGACTCCCCTGAAAGAAAGTGATTACAGATCATTATCCAATTGAGGCAGATTGATGGGTTAGGGTCAAAGTAATACTGCAGAGCTCACTGGAGGGACAATGCCTGCTTGTCAGTTCTGTCCGGGAAAAGAAAGAGAAGGGAAACTACCACACAGAGAGAAAAGACTTAAGCTCTTCCAGCCTCTATCTGAAAAATCGTTACTTATCTTGAACATGTGTTCTTTCAAAAAAAAAAAAAACAAAACTGAAATTGCAGGAGCAGTATCGCTGAGTTAAAACTGAGCATTCGGAATTGTAAATAATTGTGCAAATACCGTGCAAACAGCACGTGTGCAAAGCCTTGTGACCGTTACTCTTGGAGATCACAATAAGTATTAGCACCAGTAATGGATAAATCGCATCTTTATTTCATTTATTAAAAAAACCCCAAAGACATCTTCTAAAATAAATGTGTATTTTTAACTTTGGTGAAAGAAGGACAGTTTTGTTAACAGCCATGGTTGAACAGATTTGAAACTCTGGAACATCTGGTCAGGCAAAACTCAGCAATACTGACATTGAATAAAACAAGAATAAATGTGCTTCTATTGTTTCTTCTGTATTGATTTTTGGAGTGCTTAAAAGTGCTTTGCATTCATGCACTTTTCAAATAACCATAGAAATGGAAACAGCATGGCCCAAAAAGCAGCTCACAGCATTTATTGTGCATTTGCCTCCCATTTTCCAATATGAATTTGGAATGTAAAGAATTTGAGCAAAGAAAGAAGACAATGCATTCATGAGAGACCTGATTTGTTTTTTAATTGTGTTTATTTATTAACTTCTCTGTTGTTCCCCATATCTCAGAAGCAGAGCATCACACCCTTTAATGGATACGTCCCCATCTCCCAGCAGATAGCAGAGTAGCACTGGCCCTGTTGCAAATAAAGGCTGAGGAGGGCAGCTTGCCTTGGGGCCACTGTCTTGAGAGTGTAGCAAGGGTTCCCTCAAGTTCCATTACAAAACCTCCACAGACATGGAAGTTATAGCCTGGGCACTCACCATGGCTTTCCTGGCACCTCGTGTGCTCTTACAGAGGGTGTTCAGACACAAAAGGACCTATCCTGACTCAGAGCCCATTGAAAAGAATACAGCAATTTGCCTCTATGGACTTTGACTCAGGCATGAAGTAGTCCCGATAGAGTCACCTGAAAAATTTGTAGGAATACCAGGTACAGGTACCCTAACTCCCATCTGTTGCAGTGATGGAAATGACCTGTCCTGCAGACGTTAGATAAACTCTGGCTCAGCCTTGCAAATAACTCTGGGTACACCCAGACTTGCTTGTTCTCACTTAAAGCAGTAAGGATAATAAAGGAAATATAAACATTGCTGGCTTCACACTCATCTGCAATTTCTAAAAGTGTTAAAAGCATCAGGAGAGACTGCCAGACTCTCACTTCACGCAGTAACTCTCTTGCACAGCACACGTGTTTCTTTATGTTCATTTGGTAGCACCCCAGCTGCAGGATGATCATGTTCCTTCTACAGAGTGCTTCTAAAAAGGGATCTTTAATACCTTTGCTGGAAGGAAAGAGATCACTCGCCAAATTCCTGTTTCTTTTTGTGCGGGGTCCCCCAGGCTCTTAGCACCACCATTTTTATCTTCTCTCTTGCGATTCTCAAAACAACTAAATTTTCAGTGTAACTGACAGCCCTTCTCCACTGCCCCAAGACGGTTTGTCATTTCATCTTCTATCTATAAACCAGAAAGGACCCCAAATGACATTCATTCCAGAAAAATTACTAAAAAGAGCCTGTCTGTGCAAGGGGGGTCTGTGCAATACCATTCCACACAAGGCATCTTCCCCACCTCGGCATCTGGTGAAACCAAGGATATGTTGCATGGGGGGGGGGGGGGGGGGGGGAGTCTGTGGTGGTTTACCTACCTTATTCTGTCTGCTGGGCTGGGGGTTTAACTTACACATGTATTCCCTGAACTAAACTTGACACTTTGAATCTTTTCCCATTTTCCTGATTCATCATTTTGTTATTGGGTGTGACGTAGGCTCCTCCACGTCACACGTTCTTGAATCTTTCAGCATATAATAGAGTTGTAATTGAGACAGGATACCAAGTATGAGCCAACATACACTGTGATATTTTTTCTCTTGCCTTTCCTTCCAACTTTTCTCTGCTTTGGCCTAACAGTATTCTTTCTTGCTGTGCATGGTTTAGAAACAACTTGTAGCTACTCTTTTCCTGAAGTGCTGCTTGCATTTGTTTCCACTTGCCTCCTCCAGTTCAGCAGGAAATGTGCGTATGTGCAGGACTCCATATGTTTTCAGAGATAATCTGCTTTTTACTACCAGTAAGAATAACCTTGAGTACATATTGCACTGTCACAACATATTTTCTATATGAATCAGAAAGTAAAACCGGTGCATTGGAAAAGCAGACCATATTTTTAACAGGCAAATTCATAAACCATGATTTTATGAACAGAGCAAGCTGAGGGGTGGGTGCGGGGGATATCGCAGGAAAACAGATGTGTGCTTATGATCCGAACTCTCTGTCCTACCAACATCATGTTACACTGGGGTCGATCCATGGAGAAGTCTCCCTCTAAATGGAGGCTGGGTGCTGAACTGTCCATACCATTTCAGTGAAATTAGTGTGAGCACACCGGGTGGAAATCAGTGCAGAACAAGGTCGAGGGAGCAAAAATGGCTGTTCCCTTCCACTCCAATCAAGAAAACTATCAGCTATTCAGGGGGAAAAAAAAAATCCAACAAAAAACCAAACCACGAATCCTAGAAGCACTCAGCTGGGAACAAGGGAGGGAAAAGAGCGTTTCTCTTAAGGACACTTTCCGCTCTATTTATAGCTATAGTTTGTATGGCACTTAACGCTTGACCCACAGGGTTCATAGGTAAGTAAGAAATGCACAGACGTGTTTTCTAAGGGTCATATTTCATCCATATCTGCAAAATAGTCACAGGAGAGCTGCAGAAAACTACACACTTGGGGTAGCAACCTTCCTAGTCCAGGAACAACCTCTGAATCATGCTAAGTCTATCCTCTGGCAAATCTTGAGTTTCAATGACAATTCTGCTTGAGTAAAAACTCAGACCAAAATCCTGAGGCATTCAGTGTTCGTGGAAGTTTTGTCACTGACTTCATAGGACCCAGGAGTTTAGCATGAGTAAGCCTTGCTCTCCAATTGTTTTCCTTGTATAATGTTTACAATACTATAGTGGCAAAGAAGATGCAATCTTCCCTCAGAGGATGTACATATAGCTTCCCAGTCAGGCCACTGTGAAAAGGGTGATAGGAGAAAGTGCTCCATTTTAAATTTCCAGTATCCTGGAATAGTTCCCTTATTTTCAAGTTCTTGAGGCAAAAGAAAAAAAAAAACCCAAACAACTTTCTGCCTAATATAGCTTCCTTTTTTTTTTTTTTAAAGTAGGGGGTTTTTTGTTTTTGTTTTTTTTTTTTTTAAAGAAGGGAGGCATCTTGACTGTGTGGGTGAATTGGGCTCACTAAAACATGTTTCTGCCTGCTGAGTCTTATCGTAACGGTATGCGGTGTTCTTTGTGTTGATACAGCATCCCCTCTACACAGAGCTGGCAGAGTACTAACAACAATTTCAGATATATAATTTGTTTAAGAAAAAATGCCAAAATTGGGCTGTATTACCAGTTTCTCAACTCTGCCTACAAACAGCTTGAATTACAAAGCAACTTTTATGGTCTAGTGCCTTTTTTCATAGGGAAGAACATCTTTGTGCTCTCGGGTGGGGGACTCTAAGGGATGTTGGCATAGCAGGTGCCTACACTCATTGTGTAGAAGGGGATTCCTACACAGTGCAAAGATCCCTAAAGATCTGCTGAAGCCTCCTCTTTACCAACCGAGCCAGCTCTCTTACTTCAGTTGTACCGGGCTACTGCCTTTGATTTATCAAAAGTTGTATCCTGGTATTGCATTACCTATGGGTAGCAATGCTATTGTAGCTGTAAAATCTAAGAACATGAGCAACATCAGGTTTATATGGTTTATATATAATTTCTATTTAGAACAATGTAAGCAAGTCCAATATTTTAGGAGATATTGATCAAATGAAATCTATTACCCTTCTGCAGAAACTTTTATTTATGCATAAAACCATGAGTAAAAGGGCATTTAATTTTACCAGTGAAGGGAACACGAAGACCCTCTTCCATCTAAAAATGCCTTCACATTCTCTATTATTTTTCTGTCCCTAAAGACATGTTTGGCCACTGACATCATGCCTTTATGCACAACAAAAAGCTGAAGATCCTCTCTGCCCCAGGGCATTCCCTCCAGTCAAACCCAGGTCTATAATGGGGCTGAAAGTTGTTACCGCATGCCCACTCTTTACAGGCCTTTGTAAAGGGCAAGGTGGACAAACTGTAGCAGGTAGACAGACTGTAACGCACTAAGAAAAATACCAAGGAAGCAGATTCAGCAAAAGAGGACTGAACATGAAGGATTAATTATATCCTGTACCCTTCCAAGTGGTCCTGCCCTAGTGAGACTGAGGTACCTGAGTGATAAAGATATTGAAGCCTGTACTTTTGAGCATGTGAAAACTATTCTGAGACTAGAACAAGGGTCACATATTTTCAAAGTCAGTTCAATAAAGCAAAATGCCAGTCCCAATTCCTTGAACCCCCCGATTAAACTGCAGCCAAAAATGTTGCCCATTTGCCCCACAGAGGACCTAGTGTATTTGTAGTCCCCAAATGCATACGGTCTAATCAAAACTGCCAAATAACAAGAAGCCAGCCAAGAAACCCAGACAGTTTGGTTAATGAGACAAAGAGCAGCTTCGTATTCACTCCGTCCTAAACAAAGATCTGAGGAAGGGGTATGGGCTGGGGAGGAGGGCTGGAGGAGAGAGAGAGTACAAGAAGTACAGCGGGCCCAAAGAGAAGGGCACAAGCAGACAGTCAATTAGGTAATGCATCCAAGCCTGATCTGAAGACCCATTGCAAACAGAGTAGCCATTCATGCACTATGACATGCAGGTCAATAGAAGTAATCACATGCTTGCCTGGTACTTACGGCTGCGTTCGTAAAACATCACGTGGCAACATATGATGAAACTCAACCCTTGATCACAAACTACAGTGGCAAAATGAACAATGTCTTTGAATTTTTTCCCATTAAAAAAATAAAATCAACTTTTTTTAAATTCAAAACATCTTTTTTTCCCCACTGAATTCTCATCAGTCATTGAATTGAATTTTAAAGAACTCACCATATCTCATACTCCATTTCTGAAATGTTTCTCTTTCTGATTATCTGATGTTTTTTATCTTCCAGGAAAATATATCAACCTCCTTCATGAAAACCATAGATGTAACTATTCTTAAAACACAAGACAATTGCATTGTTTGTTTCAAGGCATACATTGATCAAAACAAATGTCAGAAAATAATTTTCCTTCCTATTGGGTGCTACTTCCCGTTTGGCCAGATGCATTACGTTGTTTGCCTTTTCTGTTTCTGAAGCATCTGCTAGCAGTTACTGCCAGAAATGTGATAATGACCATGGTCGACCAGTAGCTTGAGCTGGTGGATCCTGTGTTCTGAGCCTCAGACTAAGCAAACTGCAGATATTCCTTTCACTAGCGCAAGCAACACATGCCAGCAAGCACAGCGGAAGAGTCTGGCCTCTGTTTTCCACAAGGACAGGACCAAGCCCATCTACAGCACATTGGAAAGCCACAAAATGGAAGGAATCCAGGCTAAAGGTTTTCCAATAAATAATCACACTATGTGCTCCTATGAGGGCTTGTATCTCTTTCTTTGAGAGCTGAGTTAAGTTGTTCAGCTCACTAGCAAGTTTGGGCAAAGAGGTTGCTCACAGGCCAAGCCCTAAGAGCTTACAAACAATTCTCCAACCCTTGAGCTTGAGCTTGTCTGGAAAGCTGCATTGAAGAAAAAAAAAAAAAAAAAAGATAAGAACAAAAGGGAAAAAGAAAAATAAGTTAGCACTCTCCTGGCAAGGTTTTGGAAGCATTTGTAACGTTGGCAGAGCAAGGAGCTGTTGAGTTGTACCATTCTCTTTAGAAGGTGAGTCTAATGTACAGACCTTCCATGTAGAATGGGATTTCTCCTCTTTCTTTCGTCCTTTCACTTCCTTCTGGTGCGTGGTATGTGTTTGACATCAAGACACAAAGCAAAGAAACTGAGAAGAAATGGCAGCATGAAGCATCAGTTTTATGTGGGGAAGGTTTTCTCATACATTTGTTTTTCCTAGCAATACCTTGGAGGAAAGGCAATCAAAACTCCAACAGATCCCAAGAACCATATTTTCTCCCAACAGGTTATGAAGGCAAGAAGAATAAACATGAGGAGCATAAATGTGCTGGTTGCAAAAGTGTGGTCACAAAACAGTGTGTTAATAGGAAGGGGAAAAAAAGAGGGCAAGGATACAGTGGCACTTAATTTGTTAAATCTGTGAAAAACTCACATCAGAAACAATTCTGTTATATCTGCCTGGTAATGTCTGAAGAATAAAAGGGCCAACACAGCAAATTTTAGGATTGCTCGTACAAAAAGTTCCTCAAATATGGAATACAACCAACTGAGCCTTTCATTCTGGTCTGAAGGAGCCCTCAAAAGCTATAAAATAATTTGTGCAAACCTCTTATCATCCTGAAATACACATGATTAGAAATCTGCTAGAATTAAGCTGCCAAAGGCAGCAGTTCCGTTACATACTGTTGGCCTGTATGTCTGATACGTGACATTTTCCTAAGTCCTGTCAGGGATAATCTATCACATAACCATCTTTTGGATTATACTTTGAGACTGTGGTCTTTCAGCACAACTATAAATATGCTTCAAATTATGATGCTCCTCATTAGGAAGATGATCACTGTTCTTCTACAGAGGAAAATATTACCAGATAACCAAATACATACTAAAGACCAGTGCAAAGTATCAGGAGTGAATGGAAGCACAAACCAGCCCTAAGGCTGAGACACAGTAGCGGCTATGGCCTAAAAAGTTTTTTTCTCCTCTGCTTGGGCTCAAGAAATGCAGGTTTGCATTTCCACCTATTCTGAGATCCATAGGCCTGGTGGAAGGGCAGTACCCTCGAGAATCAGTGCCACAAACTGGTCTCCAGGAAATATCCAGATGACACAATATTTTTCTTCTGGAGCCATAGGATACTCCAGAATGCTGTTATTTCCTTTAATAGCAAATGGGAAGGTCCTTCAATGAGTTCCTTCCCAACACCTCCATTGTCTTCTCCTCCAAATCAACTAATCCTCATTGAGTTTGCATAGTGCCACATGTAGGTGGAATTTGCCTTGCTTTAGTCTGAAGCCCAAAGTCTTCTGATTCTGAATTTTTCTGTGAGAACAAAATAGCAAACAATGAACATATGGTAGATGAACATTGGGGCTTGGCATGGAAGAAACTGTCCACCAGGAATACTGCCTGATATTAATAGATTAGGAAAATATACTGAGTGGTACTGTACCACTCAATCCCTCTTGGAATTGATGAGGGTTGCTCTGGAAGAACCAGATTGACAGTAGTCATCAAACATACTACGAGGAGAGCTGTCACCACCAGTCAAAAGATACGGACTGTGGAAAGGGATGAGCTTAGACACAACACAGGATGAGTAAATGTCAAACGTTTAGCAGAATAGTTCAAAGGGTAGCAACTTGCAAATTAGACCACTATGACAATGATGAGCAGTTCACATATTCTATAGCGAATTATTTAATTTTGTTTTATCCATAGAGAAAATGCATTGGATTTCAGTAGTATGAACACATAATGTGGGACAAGCAGGAGTGGGACACATCAGGATCCCACTGAACCTACTCTGGAACATCTGTTGTTCAACCTAGTCACAAATGATTTGGAAGACAGGGTCAACAATGAGGTGGCTAAGTTTGGTGTTGATACAAAATGATCTGTGGTCATCAAACTGACTGTGAACAGCTGCAGAAGGATATCATGGTATTGAGTGACTGGGTAAAAGTATGGCAGATGGAATACCTTGGTGCTAAGTCCAGAATAATACATATGGGAAAACCATATGTCACTGTATACAGCTGTGCCGTGTTCAATACTGCATCTGCTTCTAGATATTCGACATCTCAGAAGGGATGTAGAAGAGTTGGAATGGTAGGGAGCAGAGCAGTGGAGATGATCAGAAGTATGAAATTGCTTCCTTATGTGGAGAGACTAAATAATCTGGGACACTTTCCCTGTGAAAGAGACACCTAAAATGCTAAAATGTGATCAAAGTTCATAAAATCATGAATGTCATAAAGAAAATGAATACGGATTATTTTCCTTTTATCTTAAGTTATATGTCTAATATGTGTGTGCATGTTACTTTCCATAGCCTAAAAAGTAGGGACCACAACTGAAAGCAACAGGCGTCAGGTTTAGAACAAATGAAAGAAAGTGCTTGTTCTCAAGAGACACAGTTTTATCAATGGGATGCTTGGGATGTCAAAAGTATAAATGAGTTCAAAACATCCTTAGACATAGTCATGAAGGAAAGGTCCATTGGGACATCTTAAACACAAAGACAGAAATACAACCCCCAGCTCAGGAAAGGCAGGTTTTCAGGCCTGGAAGGCTACGCCAGAGGCAGCGTCACTGTGTGCTCACCCTGCTGTCACCCTCGCTCCCCAGGCTCCTGTTGTCGTCCACAGTCGGAGGTACTTGCGCTTATATTGCACCAGAGAGGAAGGTCTGGGCTGCATTAATATGCCTCTGAGGAACTTATAATAACACTAAGACAGTGAAACTAAAAAGCTGGATTTTTTTTTTTTTTTTTTTTTTTTTTGAGCTCAACTCAGGTTTTCTCATTGTAATGACAACTATTTGTTGCATCCACTACTTTTAATAATTATATTTGTAGTTTAATCCTCTGCTTTAGTAAATACCCTCCCAAGCACTCCAGGTCTTTGAATGCAAAACAAGTTATACACAAGTAAGCCAGGAGTGGACACGCTTGGTTGCGTGGTTGTTTAATTAGAAACTGAAGCAAAAGGCATCCTGCCGCAGGGAGACAACCGGGCTGCAGACTGTGACACTGCCATAGCCTTGCTCTGTCTCTCTTTAGCCTTAAGCAAATCTGATCTTGGGCATCCTGACCCTGACTAATTGCATACTGTTTCCTGTGATGCTGAGAAGCTCCTTCCACCCATTGCTGGACTATTAAGCTTCTCTGCTCTGGCTGATAATTAAGCAGCAGAATGCCGAACTTTTTTTGTTGCTGTTGGGTTTTTTGGGGTTTTTTTTTCATCCTTCTTCCCTCCTCCTCCCCAATCCCCTGATATACAAAGGCCAGCTGGATGCTTCATTTGTCATTTTGTCATGCTGTTGAGAGGCAAAGATGTCATATCACCTTTCAGAAAACAAGAAAGGTGATAAATGCACTAACTTGAGAGACAAAGCGTCAGGACACTAATGAAAATCTGCAGTGACTAGACAGCAAGGAGGACCTCATTTTAAGAGACTCTGTAAAGGAAAGACAACTTTATCAGCCTATGCAAAGGTCAAGTCTAAAGTACACTGGTTTAATGCAGCAGCATATTTTTCTGTCAGGAACAAAAGTATATGCATTATAGAGAATTATTTGCAAGTAACTATGTAAGCAAGTTTAAATGTCATGCGTAAAATAAGTGAGATACCAGTCTCTTCTAGCTGTTATCTTGATATCTAGATTTACCAAAACATAACGTGGCCTAGATTGGAGGACTTGTTTTTCAGATATCTTTTTTTTTTTTTTCCAATTGAATAGGAATTGTGTGGGAGAATGACATGTATTTTTGATATCCTAATGAAAATGGCAACTAAAATAATTCATCAAAATTTTACCAGCCGTAAAGGCTTCACTGGGCCATTATATTAGTTTATTAGGTAAAATTAAATAAAAAGAGACTTTAAATGAATTATAACCAGCTTGCAAAATGACAAATATATTGTGTATGAGAAAATTAGCTCCATCTGATGTGCACCAGCCACCATATGTAAAATGCCCATTATTTGTCCTGTCCCTTTGAAAATCATTTTATTGGAATGTATCAGTTAAACTAAAACACATGACCCTACTTCTTGTGACATGAAAGAAACCACTGAAGAGAAGTCTCTTTTTTTTCCTCCCCTCTACTCATGTGAACTTTCTGGGAAAAAAGCAGCTTCAAGGATTTTTATCAATGTCTGTGTAATGACAAGTGCATCACATGCATCCTGAACCATTAGCTGCCTACATCTGAAAGAATTTGGTCAACATTTAGGAATTCATTTAATGAAAGGCTGGCCTATTAAAGCTCTGCTAGCTTTGGAAGTTGATTGAGTCTTTCTTTTCAACTTCCTGCATTGTTGCAAATGATGCTATGCAGTGCCCTCATGTGATATAGTCTAGACAACAAGCTTGCATTGTTACACCAAAAAAATCCAAGTACCAGGTGATATATTTCTGCTCGGAGATGCAACTACACAGTACAAGGCTCTTTACAAATCTCTGTGTGAAATCACGGCTTTAAAAAGCAACACCTCCAAAAAGCATCTATTTATATTCTGGAGAGATAAAGGAACAACGCTTCCCTCATACATCCACGTGACACTTGAATCAACAATTAAATAAACAAATAGAACATCAGTAAAAAAACTAAGAGTCAATGGACGACATTTCTTCTCACAGACCACTGAAACTAACCGAGACCAGAATTAGGCCCCCTAACTACTGGCTCCCAATTTTTGGCTGAAAGGTGAATTTTCTTTCTTAATGACTTGACATTCCTGATGTTTCTAGACCAGCATGAAGTGGGCTGTGAGAGCAGCGGGTTCTGCATTGGGTAGGCATTGCTGCCTTATGACACCTGTTGATTAACATAAATGTCTG
The DNA here is from genome assembly GCF_965638725.1 of Aptenodytes patagonicus. Taxonomy (NCBI): domain Eukaryota; kingdom Metazoa; phylum Chordata; class Aves; order Sphenisciformes; family Spheniscidae; genus Aptenodytes; species Aptenodytes patagonicus. The sequence goes on along the minus strand of NC_134950.1, from coordinate 98,339,267 downwards.
AGGCAGGGGAACACGTAACAGGATGGCATTAAAAGGAAGAAGCAGTTAGCATGGGGAGGACGTATCAGAAGGGGAGCCCACTGGCTGGTCAAGCACTCACCTGCATCCCAAACACAGCTACATTGTCGGGTTTATGGGACGAGCAAGACAAGTTTTCTCAAAATTGCAGAGAAACAGGTTACCTTTATATGACCTCATTTTCTCTTCACGGCTTTTGTGAGTGTAAGCACTACAAAACAGTGTCAGATGGGCGGCACTGAAGACTGGAATCATTAACAAAAAAAAGTTTAATCTTATTGTTTTGAGATTTGCAGACAGAATGCCCATGAATGAGGATGGGACCGGGCTCCATTTCCACAGGATAGGTAAAGCACAGGGAACAACATGTAAGAGTTATTCCCCTTCCGAGGCTTGGGAAGAGAGTTGTGTCACATGCACTTGGCACAGGGTCCCTCAACGAGACATCTGATGAATAGCTTATGAAATTACATTTATGAAATTAAATTTAATTTTAGAACAAAACTACAGACAGCAGGCATTCCAGTTAATTTTTCTTCAGGCTCCAAGGACTGAGGGGTTTTTTTTTTTTTGGTTTTCTTTTTTGTTTCCCAAACTGATTACCTACTTAACTCCTCAAATAATTGCCCCTGTTGACTTTGATCTGTAGTTACCAGTGGAATAACACCTTCTTCTAGGAGGGCAGGTTGCCAGCTTCCTTCAAATGAAAGGCCTGGGCTTATGAAGTCATTTCTTGATGATCTCACCAATTATCTTCTTGTCTCTGATCTTCCCTTTTGGGTAAGGTTATTGGGAAAGCTGACTAAGGTAACTGTAGTCTCAGGACAAATTTATCCTCGTCTATTGTAACTTGCCTTTAAGACTGGATGCAGCACAGAGACTTTATTACTCCCTGTGGGGAAGAGCTCAACATAATGACACACAGGAGACAGGGCAAACATAGATGTTCAAGCACAAGCAGATGACAGTTTTATACCAATGATCAGGAGATTTTCTTTCAATTTGTGCATGAATTTTGTGTGGAGGTAAGGTCATACTGCTCTTGATTTGTTCTATACCTCTCATTCAAAAGAAATCAATAAAGTAGCCATTGGCGTCTGTCCCAACATCACCAGAAGGAGGGCTTCTCAAGATAAATTCCATTCAACATATACATTCTTATTTCTGTTGTCGTTGGTCTTGCGTATCACATTCGTAGTATTGTGCCTATATTACCAGAGTCTGGCTGAGAATGGAATGCAGAAGTTGCTGCTTATAAAAATCAATTTTTCATGACTTCCGCCCTGGCCAGATGTAAGCAAACACCCAGCCAACAGAAAAATAAGTGGCTAAAAATAGCACAAGCTGTAATAATGGCTGGAATTGGACACTGGAGGGAGACACAGTTGCACACACTAAGCCAAAGACACTCTTTCTTGTCCCTTCTTGCATGAATATTGAGTGCATGCCATAAGAACGAAGCACTGAAGCCCCACTTGATCTGCCTCCATTCCTCATTCTCCACATCAGCAAGGAAGGAAAGAGAAAAAGAAAGCCTGGGCCAGTTAATGAATCATAAAGCCCTATACTTTGTTGTTGGGGGAGGAGAAGCACACAATTCCTGGATAAAGCCTGCAGAAATTCAGCACCAATGGTGTGGAACTGTTTTTCGAATCGAGCCCTGAGAACCCATCATGATTTGCATTCATGTAAACACCTACATTTTTTCGTTAACTGAACTGATTTAACTGCTAATTAAAACTAGTCAGTAAGCACAACGCAAAATTAATTAAACCATTTAGTCAGTAGATGCAAATAAGGCAAAGTTACGGCTTGGACACAACCAAAATAAGTACAAGTACTACTCATCATCTGGCAAAATAGTTCTTGAGGTAAATACTTTCCCCAGAGATGATGTAAAGCAATTAAAAAAAAAAAAAAATCATACTGCTGACTACATATGATCTTTTATTGATAAAATGTGCTGGAATCCAGCTTCTTCTCTTTGAAACAGTGACAGATTGGACTCAGTGGATTTTAAAAACACTCTCCCATACAAGAAATCTTTCAAAGTAAGGTCTGGATCCCAACTCACTCTACTCAGGCATGCAAAGTTGCTCCTGTCTGTCACTGGCAAGCATTTCGGCTCAATCTTATATTTTTGACGGCTATTTTTATAGCTTTACATTTTCTCACGGGGAAACTATCTGCTTGGCGAACTATACTGTCTGATGTTAAGTGGAAGTAGTATTTTCTGAGAGAAAAGGCCAGAAACGTGTGTTTCTGTCTGTGGTATCTCTGCGCTCTGCCTCCTCTTTCCACAGAACCCATGTGCCTTACAATCCTACGGGTACTTACTCTTCTAAGACTCCCCTGGGACAGGGACACACACACAGAGTTACCCGTGTTGTATAAACTGTCAACTGAAATGGGTAAAATAAGCATTAGATCCAAAAAAAGAACCAAGATGCCCAAAGGTGTGGTCCAGCAGCAGCTCACGTGTGGAAGCCTGGACTCAGGGACAAATCCAGTCCTCATGAGTCACCTGGGCTCCCTACGTTGTGCTTGGTAGTACTCCGGAGAGTTTCCTTAGGCAGGTTCAGATATCTAACAGGTATCTCACCAAGGCGCAGTTCAGAGCTAAGTGAAATGCCTGCAATTAGACAGTGTAAACTGTCTTTCCACCTTTTCCCTTATTTCAGGTGCCCCAGAACGGCATCGAAAACAAGAGCACATGGAAGGGGAGATGTCTGCACTCGAGAGACTTGGCCCAACAAGAAGTGCTGGGGACAGAAGTGGGAGTTAAATCTCTCCCTCTCCTCTGGCTCTCCATGGCAACGTCCCCTCCCCTCTGGCTCCCATCCCCTAGCACATGGCTCTTTCTGCTGAGCGCACGCAGGTCACGCCTCACTCAGAAACAGGACAGGGTTCAAGCTTTCATTTTTATAACACACAGTTGTCATTATGGAGGCTTTACACATTCATGCAGTCATCAAACCACTCATCCAGGATGCAGGAGACCTTGCTTCATTTCTTCCCACCGTCCAAGGGGACGCGAGCTCGCACACCCTGCTCCTGGGAGCCCTAGCCTGCAGCTTGATGGCGATGCTGGCAGGCACAGGAGAGCAAGGGGACTCACCTCTCTCCTGTCAAGCACACATCGCTCCACAGAAATGCACTCAAGGTCCCTTGGGCCAAAGACAACGTCCCAGGGCACTGGCTGGGGAAGGATGGTTCTCAGCTGCTGACCCTGCTCACAGGACTGCATCCTGTACCTCTTTCACAGACAGCTACCGGGCTGGCCCCTGGGAGGACTTCACTAGCAAAATGTATAATTCCTGGCTTCCTGGTGAGGTTAGGTGTGGGCTTGTCAGGAAGGCTGAGGCATTTCTAGTAACAAGCAAAGCATGGTCTGTCAGCATCTGGAGACAGTTAAGATAAAGTAAAACACCCATGGAGTTTGGAGACTATATGAGCAGACAGCTCAGACTTTGGTCAGTCTAAAGCAATGTGCCTGAGGCCCCCAGCAAAGCAGGCAACGGCCCCCAGGCCTCTCTCCTCACCCACAACCCCCAAACCCCTCTTCTGTCGCTCCAGCCTTCTCCAGTCTCTCCTGAACAGTGAGACCCAGCTGAGTGCAGGGGGGGCTGCACGTGCTAGTGGGATACAGGGCTGTGCATGCTCCCCACAGCAGCTGGGAAGGTACTCTGCTTGGCTGGGCCCTCCATGGGCAGACAACCAGCCTGGCCGCCAGGCATCCTGACTGCCAGCACACAAGTGCCATGCAGAGCATCATCAGTTTTGCCAGCACAACGCTTCATTTTTCTATCTATCTGTGCTACCAAACTGTTTGAATCTGGTAGGAAAAACAAAACAACAGCTTGCTTATTTTTAGCTAAGCAAAGAAGTCTGCCAGCCCCACACCTGATTGCTGGTTGGTTTACATTTAATAATAGTTTTCGGTTTGAGAGGTTACCACATCCTTTCTCATTATCATTACTGTTATGACACTCTAAGGAGTATTTGTTTCCTTAACATTTTTCTCAGCCACCTTTAGATGCATTTCTGCCTTTAGCTGCTTCCATTCTAACACAGAAAACACGTGTTAAGGGGAAAAAAAACAACCCACAAAACAAATGAGCACACTCTCCTTGCCTCAGACAATCCTGGAGGGGGAAACAGGGCAAGGTCAAGTCCCTGTTTTAATATTCCCCTCTCCCCTCCTGAATTCTGTTAATGGTAACTATACCCCACTCCTCAAGTGTTACAGTCAGCGTGACGCTCATTATGCTCTGTCTCTCCTACTTTCACATGGACCACTAGGAGCCATGGGAGATGACACACTGAAAAGCATGTGGAGCTCCTGCTAGAATAGCATCTCTTACACAAGACACCTGTTATGGTTGTTGTGCACTAGGCTTGCTGACTGTTAGCTTTGAGGCAAACCTAATGTAGTTACACTGTCAAAGGTATGGTACTTATCTGCATGCTGCAAAGATGGAACTAATGCAAGCCAAAACCATTTTTCTTTTCTTTTCGTAAGTACCATTACTAATATATTTCACATGGTTAAAAATGCATTATATCTAGGGCTCCTTCTTTAAATGCATGTGCATAAATTTAGCTTGGATACTGTTAAATATAATTTTAAGCAGTAGAAACAAAATAGCATTTTGCAAAAAAGCATTTAAGCAGAAACAAATGCATTACAGTTAAAGTTTCATGAACACTGATAAGATTGCCGAGTAAAGCAGCTTAATAAAAACAAAACAGAAACAAAGGACTATATACCTCAGTTAGGACCGTGGGAGGCAGCTTCAGCTTGCAAAATCCCCACTGTAGGGAATACTTAACCAAAAACTGTCCCTTTGAATGAAGAGGGCCACAAGGCAGATTTTACTGAGCAGATCTTTGAGCTATACAGGTGAAAAGAGTTGGTCTAGGGATGCTGAGGTACAGCTGGTATCTCAGCTGTGGCATGATACACTGCTCCGCAGTTACTTGGAGAGCAAGTGCTGAAGAACCCAGCTGAAGCATGAAAAACCAGCTTTCTGCTTGGACTGCTTCCTCCTGGCCCTGCTGCAACAGCAAAGCACGTAGCTGTCTAAGGCAGCAGGCTGCTGCAGCCAGCACAGTAGCTGCCTATTCAGCCTGTTTTCCCAGTCCCTGGAAACCCAGACAGCTGCTGCTGCCACCAGTGAGGGCAGAGTCAGGATGCTTGGGATTTCCAGGACACCAAGACCACCATCCCCGTAGCAACTGTTATTTTCTTCACTCTTTCCACCCTATCCCACATCCCGTAGGCTGATATAGAAGCAGCAAGCCTGGTTCACTAGGGTTGTCCATCCTGGCTCTGCCACTTTCACTTTCCCATCCCTGTTGCCTCCTGATGACCCCTGCTCAGTTTTGCCTACACAGCTGAGCTGGATCTAGGAAGCTGATGATATTAACTCTGGCTAAGTACCTTAATAGTGCAGTTGTTCAAGTTAGCCCAAGAGGGCTGCACATCACTGTACTGTGTAGATATATGCACTGAATTAGTCATCTCACTGTCCACACAGCACAGGGCTGCGACAGCCATTTGAGCAACTGCCTTTCTACCAACCCAGAATATGTATTATTTACTTCAAAGGTCCTTTGGAGCAAGGATTGTCCTCTGTCGTATACCTGCATGGTGCCCTGTTGAATAGAGACTGGCTTTTGGTCAGTGCCTCAAGGTAGTTCTGTAACACAAATGATTATTCATAATAAAATAAATATAACGGCTCACATCAAATGTCTAATGATACTGTTCAAGGGATCCTGGGGGTGTTTCTAAAATGTGTTCTTATCATATTAAAAATGTACGATCTGGGTATAATTTCTTTCTCTTTTACAGTATTTTAGATGACCAAGTGGTTATTTTCTCCTTGTTTCATCCACTTATAATCCTACGAGTATTGCAGAGGGAACAAATAAAGACTAGAAACTATACATATGATTATAAGAATCTACATTTTATTACAAACAGCCCTATCTCGCTCCCTCTCCCTGTGCCAGAATAGTATTACTTGGGCTGCAAAATCAAGCATTCAAAAATTAGCAAGTTCAGATTTTCTCTGCAGATCTAATTCAGCCACACTGTTTGTATGTGTTACAACAGCACATGAGTAATTAAAGACTATTATTGTCACGTGAATTTCACCTTATCCAGAGCAGACTGGATGGTGCGCATTTAATGAGTGACTTTGCAATACTCTTTCTCCTTGTTACTCAGTGTGTGGTCCCCAACTCTACAGTTGGCACCCTATCTAGATCTTCAAAAAATTTTTTCACAATCTTTCCTGTGCCTTCATCGTTATTGTACCCCAGTGCTTTACGGGTATCAATGCATTTTTTTTTTTCACAATATCCTCGTGAGATAGCAATTGATTATCTCCGTTTTACAAATGAGGAAGCAGGACACAGAAAGATTGAGATCTAAAGTGCAACCTCATTCTGGGTGCCCAATCTGAGATGCCACTGTTTTTTATAGATTTTTTCAGGTGCAGAGCATTGCCATTTACATCTCTAGGCATGACGTATTTCTTCTGACCTTATTCTAACCTCTCGTCTTGGGTAGACAAAAGAAGCAAGATACCACAATCAGAAATCATCACTAAAAACAACTTGCCTGAAGTCATATGAGAATCTGATGGTAAGGGCAGAGAAGGAGTCCTACTGATCTGGGCAATGTTTAAGTGCCTTTACTATGAAAGTAATCTCTTCCACATGCAATCCCCTGCCCTGTGCACCTACATCTTTCAGATCTATCAGACAAACAATCGAGCAAGGGTCCCTCAGAGAACTGTCTCCTTCATTACACAACCTTGATTCAGGCCCAGAATAGGCCCATCCCATGCACTAAGTAATCTAAATAATAAGGAGCCCTATGGCCCCACCTATAATTATGAAATGAGCTTCCAAACATAATATCAAACACAGAGGCTGGAGGAATGTTAACTGTGCCATATAAAACAAGCTCAAGTTAAAATACTGACAGATTTATTTGCTCCAGCAGAAAAACCAAATAATGTTCACTAAATTTTGTGCAGGATAGTAGCAAACAGAAAGACGGCTATGGAGCACATAAAACCTCACTGTGTGCCGTTTTCTTGATGGCCATCTTCTGTGGAGAACAGATCTTCATCAGAGAGGGTGGAACGCAGAATGTCACCAGTTTTCTCATTGTATGTAGCAGTAAAACATTCACGTCAGAATCATTTAGCATGTAGTTTGCAGTGAAGCCACAACATATGTTTTTGCTATAATATGTCTCTACGTTTGCTATTTCTTAGAGAGCAGAGCATCTCATCTAATAGCTGGTACAGGGTCCCCATGCTGTCAGAGGTGCCTGGAGCCACAGCAAGGCAGGGGCAAGAAGGATCCCCAGGAGGATGCTAAATACACCTGGACTGTGCCATCTGCTGCCAGCACTGCCACCCAGGTCTGTGGTGGAAGTCTGTCTTTGCTATCAGTGTGATAAACTACACTAGCAACTTTTAATTACCTGCAGATGGGGTGAGAGTGTGTGAGGAAATTGCTATCTTGTAGAACTCATCATCCCCTCCCTTCCTTTTTTCCCTTATGCAAGAGAGGACACCAAGTCTGGCTACTGACAACAATAGGACCAGGATTTCCTAAACCTACTATCAGGGGTCTAGTCCTGCAAATGATGCAAATTTTGGCAATATTTTGAACTGAGTTCTTCCAGCTGGGAACCTTCAATTTTGATCAAATGTTCTGTATGCACTGGCTCAATGGAAAGCGCTAAACTGATGTAGGATCAGACCCGTCACTGAGAGCAGCAATGGCTTTCTTCTTTTGCCCACTCAACGTATTTTTGTTTAGTCTGATACCATCAGGGCTTTTGAAAAGAGTCTAATCTCCTACTCAAGTCAGTGTAAGGAGAGTAATGCAAAAATGCACCAGGAATGACTAGTTAAGTTTTAGAAAAATAATTCAGCCCGTTCAATATTCTAATTTTTAAATACTTTAGATCACGTATCAATTGTAACTGTTGATACTGAGCACTGAAGCACTATTTTAGAAGGAACTGAGGTCAATACCTCAGCTTTCTCACATGGACACTCCATATTTTTTAAAAATCAGGATCCCTCCAAGATATGCATTCATATGCATTTCTCATTTCTGAAAGTTTGAACAGCTAATCATTAAAAACATGTTGCTAGCTCACGCAATAGCAAGGAACCTTGAGTTCGATCTTTTTAACATTATTCCGGTACCATTAAATTCTATTTTGTACCCACAATTTCTCTTTATGAAGAAAGAGTTTATTCTACAAGCATTGAAATTAATGAAACCCAGTTTCTCAAGGCTATCTCCACTACACGCCTGGCTGCTAAAAGCCCAGCTCTGTCCCTTACCTTTTATGACCCCTACCATCAACATGCATGCCTAACTCTGTTAAGGAATAGAGTTTCATGCCCACCTTCAGGATATTTTTCTTTCTCTTTTTCTGTCTCTTCACTCAACTTTATCAGCTAAGCAGAGGATGCACATGGACTGTCCTCTGTGTGAAATGCCCAGCTACCTACTTGCATGCCGGCTGGCCAGCCAGCCTCTGCTTCTCAGCTGCTGGGCCAGTCAAATGCTTTGGGAACGGGCTAAACTTACCATGGCTTTTTCTGGGTAGAGGAGCTGACGAGGTTCTTCTTTGCTACCCAGCCTCAGTTTTCATAAGGCATCTGTTCCTCTCTGCAATTTGGCTGATGTCCTGACACCCAGGTTCAAAAGTTTCTAGAAGAGGAGTGACTGATGGACACAGAGGACTTGCAGTGCCTCCAGGAACCAAGCCACAAACATAATCTGCCAGGAAAACTATGTGTTGATGGAAAGTTTTACGATTAAAAACTCACAAGTATCTGAAACTGGAGGAAATAGGTATCAAAAAGCACAGCAGAGCCAGTATGCAGAAACAACGTATGCAATTGCTTAAGTATATACCAAGAGGAGAGAATTTTGTGTACCGTTTAGGGCACACCATAATGGTATTTAAAAAAAAAAAATCCTTTTAGTTTCCATCACACTAAAAATTTGCCATCTGTTATATGGAAGTTTGTTTTTCCCTTTCATTGTAATTAACTTTTTATTGAATTAATTACTCCAGGTGAGCTGGAAGCGGCTGTTCTACCTCACCTGGTGTGGCTGAGTGTACCCACGCCCAGCCTTGCCATTCACCATTCAGATGCAAATTGTCCCGCTCCCCACACGAAATCATTGGCCCACACCCAAAAAGCCTGCTAGCGACAAAAAAACAGTAACATGGCAGGCAGCTGCTGCTGCGCAGAAGGGAAAAAAAGTTTTAGAAAAAAGGACATATATTCCCTGCTTGGTCATTTAAAATTGCGTATTCTACCAAATAAAGCAGGTGAGAAAATATTCGAGATAAACACAGAGTGAATTTTAAATAACTTACACATGGCACCTACAGGTTGCTGACCCTTTTTCTACATGAGAATGAATATTTTAGTAACTCGATCCATTATGTAGACATGCATGTGTCTGTATAGGTGTATACACACATACACAAACAGTGAAGCAAACTTGTCAAGAAATTAGAATAAAGCAGTGAGCTGAATTGGATTATGGAGGAGTTCTGTTAATTGAAATAACTCTGTAGCCAAACATACAAAAAAGGTAGGAGTCCTCATTTGAGGATCCTCTGTCTGGAGATGATGAATTAATTCCATGCACATTTATGAAATAAGAACACAAAAGAAATAAATGAAAGCTTCTTAAAGTAAAATTACATATTGCATACACTATTCTTTCCCTATGAGACAGCAAAAAAGAATAATCTGTTGTTAAGTTTTAGTTATTTTAGTTATTTATTAAATGTTCCAATGGTGAAGAAGGGGAGGGGAGGGGAGGGGAGGGAAGGGAAAAGAGGAGAGGAGAGGGGAGGGGAGGAGAGGAGAGGAGAGGAGAGGAGAGGAGAGGAGAGGAGAGGAGAGGAGAGGAGAGGGAAGAGAAGATGATGGCAGAAGCCAGACCCTTACGGACTGATGATTACTATGCCATGTGGCACAATCCATATGTATTAAGAGTGCGGCAGCTTTTTGCAGCAAAGATGGCCTCCACTTTCCAATGGTCTCCATGCATGTGCAGAGCCCACTACAGCAATGTGGCCTTTATTATCCTTGAGACAGCACATGCTGGTTTTTTTTCTGCAGTATCTACCAAGTCAGTACCTGTTCATGTATTTTTCCTTCTTGTTGCTTTGATGTATTTTTCCCCTTCCTCTTTAAAACCTGCTCAAAGCCTAGGTTAAAGCTCACCCAGCTGAGAGACAGATGCAGGGATGAGGTTCCTATTATCTGAAGTACTGAGTTGTTCATAGCCAACAACAGAAGCAACAAAATAGGATCATGCAGAACAGGCATACATGTCATCGCTGTTAGTAAAGTAATTACAGATTTGGCACTAGTGCAGGCTTTCTGCTTGCCAAAGCACTGGATGGAAGTTTAAGAAGCTAATGATTACCCCTATTCAGGGCAAAGCTGATCAATCAATCCTATATCAATTCCCCTGACACAGCAGCACAAGACTGTGGTTGACTTCTGAGAGAGCACACGGGATATCTCCACTTAGCTGAAACCCACTTCTGAGGGCTTCTATCCTGAAACCGCATGATCCTTGGAGGCAATGAGCGCCAGTGACTTGCTAGAAACAGTAATTCCATAATAAGATTCTTTTCTGGTCTGAATGCAACATTGCAAAAAATGCGAAAATGCAGTCAGGAGAAACTCTAATTCAAACAGTTTACTTAATAGTATGAGGATTGCCAGCCACACTTCTGGCTAATTTTTGTGCTTTTCTGAGTACTGGTGTGGAGCTCAGGTTTTGCTAGTGATTGTCTCAGTCACTATTTCCTTTATTTGGTACTTTGACATTAACAGTAGAATAACAGCTGGCCTGAATTTGCCTTTGAGAAAAGAATTGTATATTGATCCCATTATATTTCAGAACATCAGTAAATCCACACATAGTCATAAGCTGTTGTTTTTATTGTTGCTATTATTTGTTCTACAGTAGGACTGGAGAGAGTCAGGGGCCAGGAGTCAGCCATGCTCGGTAGTCTATGAGCAAGAAAATATGTTTTTATAACTAAAAATTTACAATCATTCTCATTTTCTGCGTATGGCACAAGTACCAAAGTATATTTCAAAAGTTCTTCTTATCTTGTTTCCGATTGGGACTTTTAAAAATTTTTAAGGTTTTTAGCATGTCCCATCAAGGTCTAATTGTGTCACAGCTAAAATGGAGTTATGTGCTGAAATGATCAAAAATTAGAAACGTGTGTGAATAACAAAGACCAAATGTATCAGAGAAAATGCAGGGAAGAGATCTCAGAGCTGATGGAGAACTATGGACAGCTTGGTCATGGAATAACACTATTGCAATATACTGTTGATGGGACTCAAGCCCGTATCTCTGCGTGACACTGCAATGCACCGTGTGGACGTAACAGCTCAGGGCAGGTTTAATCCCCACACCTCCGCACCACATCATTGCACAGTGCAGACATGCCAAAGAGTCAGTGTGGGACCAGTCAGCACAGCACTGAATGAAAAGACACTCTTACCTGGCTGAGAAGCCCTCAGTGGCAGTGCGAGGGAAAAGGATGCCACAGGGGACAGTGGCCCCTGCCATGAGCACAATCAAACCACGTACCAAAGCTCATGAAAACTCTTGCATGCCTCATATTTGTCCTTTGCTGCCCAAGCCTATCTATATCAGTTATTTGTGACAATTTCTTTTAAGAACATTCATTCTCTGAAGCAATTGCTAGACTAAAGATGCTCAAGCAACTGCTCAGGTGGAGAACAGAATCAATAGGATTACAGATCTGGCTGAAGTGAGCTACCAGGAGCTGCAATAATTAGATTGCCTGGGGACCCAGCTTCACGCCCAGCCCAGCATCATCATACAAGGAAATGGTAACTCTGCTGGAAATTTTTGTCATCTCTTGCTTATAAACCACATCAGGAGATTTCTCTCCTCTCAGACACGTCTTGTGATCCTAGCCACAGAAAAGTTTTTAAATACCATCGGGTTGAGAAAGTAGGAAACCCTGGACTAAATCTTTCTTTATTTTGTACAGGAACTAACACATGAAAGGTAAACTATAGTTTTTATTATATTTAAAAGCTATTTGCATTTACAGATCATATTTACATGCTATTAAACATGCTATTAATTTGCAATAATTGAAGTGAGAATACAATTACACCCTTAATACACAAATGTGTGAAAGGATGGCTAGAGCATTCATCATGTGAAAATTAGATGTTATATGTATTTCTGTGTAAATGTTTTGTATAACTCTGTAAATGGATACACATATCTATATACATTATATATATTTGAAGTATATGTCTTAATATATACATTATATCTATGTCTATAGACAGTCCCTCTATTTATTTACACAGGTATTTATACATCTGACCTGACTTCTGCTTAGTCTTTCTAGGTCTTCACATACTCAAATGTGACTTAAAGCATTATCACTCACCATTTGCTTGTAAGACAAAATTGAACACAAATATGCTTTTCTTCTCATCCTTAATAAACAAAAAATATTTAGTGTGAATTTGACTCCATGAAGGCAACAAAAAAGCCTTCAGTGACTTTAAAAGACACAATTTTTTTCCAGCTGTTTATTAACATTAACAGGTGAGATTTTCACTTGCCACAAATAGGCTTAACTCCATCAACTTTACTAGAAGTAAGGAGGTCCACAGCCATGGAGCTCCTATTCCTGAAAGTGTATTGCATACAGTAAATAACAATACCAGAATGAATTCAGTGTCAAAACAGCACCGATAAAGCGCAGATGCAGGAGCAGCTGAACAGAAGCCCTTCAGCTGAATTCAGTGAAGATTTTCATATGCACTATGTGAGCTACTGGATCAGACCCACATACTCCTGATTGCAGTGAAAATTTTGAGCCTGATTTGAATCCTGTAAACTCTGTCTCAAGCAAGGGACCCTTACTCCCTGGTCCAGCTAGTATCCACTACTCGCATGAGTAAAAACTACTCACCTGAGAAGTCCTTTGCCTACTGTGTGTTACCATATGCAATTTAGCAAAGTACAGGGTTGTTTGATAAGGTTCAGATTGCTCATAAATTATATCACGATGATAAATCTAAGGGACACATCCTGTAAGGATAACTGAAACATGAAGATTTCTCTTTTTGAAGAGGAAAATGCACAAACTATAAAGATGTATTGTTCTTTTAAAATCTTCCCTTCCAGAATTTTGTGCTAATTTTAGCTACTACCTCTAGCTACAAAGCAGAGAGGAAAGAGGACCAGGGCTATGATGAGTACAACCACATTTCTGAATGAGCATTATTTGTTTCCAGTTATTTAAAAAATATATATAGCTAATACAGCTTACAGCCCTCTTCATTCACATAGAGGGCTGTCAATGAAATGTGCTTACATATTATTTTCCTAGCGACACATTTCAAAAAAACCCAAAACACAGCAATGATCCTGTAAGTAAATAAAATTATTTACTCTAACTGCATGTGAACGGTATTATTAGTGTGGCAAAATCCACTGATCCCTGGAAAACCACTGGAGATGATTTCCAATATGCAGGCTTTATGGGAGTAGATGCAGGCATATCCCAGAAGGTTGCTAAGGAACTAGCAGATAGATGCATTTTCTGCAGATCTGACACGTAAAATATATCCCTGTTTCTTGGATTAGGCAAACTGAGAAAGCTATGTGAAACAAGATATTAACATCAAATTCTCCTTATTTTCCTTAATCAAGAAGCCTCTGAGAACTATAACTATGAATAATTCAATCTTTCACTAACATTTGGTGCAATTAATAACAGTACTTTAAAGCTGCTAGCTTTGTGTATCTTTTTATGCATAATTAAAGGGTGTTGATATTTAAGTTTTCAGCCAAGGAGCAAGCTAGGTTTGGTTTTTCTGGCAGCAGCTGCTCCTGGCTTAACTACAAGATGATAACCTGATATTGCCCCATCTCAACGCACCCAGCGCAGTTAGCTTTCTTCTCTGCCACCACTCCCGTTCTTTCTTAATTGTGCTGGAATTTTGTGCTCTGTCTGAATCAGTAGCTGCCTGTCTGCTTCCTTCTCCCCTCTCCGCTACCACACACGTTAGCAGTTTGGAGCTGTGGTCAGAACTTGTCTAATTTTCTTATGGGTACTAGTCACTGAAGGCATGGTTTTTGCAATGCGATTTTCTGTTTCATGCTTTCAAACAGTTTCAAATGTAAACGCAAAATAAAAAAATCTAAAGAACAGACAGCTACCAGTGCATTAGATTTTCTGCTCCTGTGATTAAATGGATCCCTGGCTTTGAAGTCATAAGAGAAGTCCGGAGAAATTCCCTTTTTAAAAAACATGCTCCAAATTTCTGTGGTGGCACTACATGCTTTGTCATTTCAGTTTCCTTTTGTCTCATCAGAGAATTCCTCTAGCAGATTACTTTATTACTTTTGCTGAAAAGAAATCCTCCAACAAGGTCTCTTACTAGAGATTTCACATAATTTTCCACTTTTCCCAGTGTTTTTATTAAAAAAAAAAAGCAATTTAATTTCCAGCACTTTCTGGTAATTAGGAAAATTTTTAAATTAGGAACCAAAAGCAATGTACGAGTGATTTGTCTTTCTCCTTTAGGTCAGAACTTAAACCGCTGAGCTCTAGATTTAAAAAGACTACAAAGGCTTTCCTTTTATGTTTTCTATAACTTAGCTGGCTTTTGCACACAGGGCCCTTTACATATTTTGAAGTGGCATACATGGATATATTAGCATCATCATTTTAAGTCCCATCTACATATATGGAAGCTATTACCTTTTGTAATTTTTCAGCTTTTAAATTTAGCTGGACAAAGAAAAAAGTCAAAATGTGACCATTTTTTCATCAAATTAAACAGTCGACTGCTGCCACTACCCCACAGCCCCAAAACAACCCCTGCTCCCAGAGCTAGGGCAAGAACAAACTTCCTAGGTGTAGTCTCAGCCAACTTTCTCTTGTGGGATCAAACTTCACTCTGGGGTAAGTTGGTTAACTTCATTCAGTAATTTCTCATTTTCATGTGAGAGAATGATTTGTAAAGGAAAAGTGATTACAGGTAGTAGGGGTATCAGGTTAGGAACTACAGCACACAGTTACATGTATTCACATTCTCAGTTTGGTTCCCAACTTCTCCTGTTTTTCTGGTGATCACATAACCCATGCTCCCGAAGCCCTTTAAAGCATTTTCAGAGGTGTGTGGACCACTGAGTAGTCCCTGTCAATCTGAGATAGACTTTCCCATTGATGGTGGAATAAGTTGCAGAAGGAAACATAGTATTTTCTGCGGACCCAGTCTGGATTTGTGCTTCAAGAGAGTTCACTGAACAGAGAAATAACATATTTTGATTTCATTCATTATGTTCATACTTTGACCTAAGCTTGGAGAGACAAGTCTACATTCAACTACTTAAATCCATAGTTACGTACTTTGCAAGGTTGTTAAAGGGTCTGAATACCTGTGAAACCAACTGAGTCCAGCTGGAGCTTTGGGCATAGAAAATCAAGGTTAATATTTTCAAACATGACAATGTCATGCAGAAGCCAAAGTCTGAGTTACAAAATGGCGTAGGACCAGAAATTTAAAAAACATTTAGGGACCGAAACACCTTTAAAACTCTGAGCCTTTAGAAGGGCTAAGATGATGGGCTTCATAGGGTGCCCTGGTTCCCAAATCTCTGAGTAACATTTTAAATAGATTTCGGTTCTAGAGGTCACTTAGCCACCTCAAAATATTTTTCTCCCAGATACTAAATATGTGATTAAAGAGTCAGCTGCCTCTAAGGCTATTGGCTTGTTTCCCTAACCCAGGAAGGACTAACATCATGCCAAAATCTTTTTCAGGCTCTTCCCTCAGGCTCACTTCAGGAAGAAAAAAAAAAAAGAAGAAAATAAAAGAAAAGGAAACCATCTCTCACAAAACATGGGCTGCAGGGGCCATTTTCCCGTGCTGCAGCTCTCCTTGCTCCAAATCCAACATCTCTCCTGTAGTTCCTCATCTTAATGAGCTTTCTCAACTCTTGGTAAAGCACTGTCTGACCCAAATGAGTCAGGGAATGGGCAGAAGTTTCTGCCTCCTGGGGCCCTCGACCCTTAACGTGGCTGCCTCTCCTGCTGTCGTGCCTGACCTCAAACTTCAGGACTAGCATTAAACTCTTTAGGAAACTAGCACAGTAGACACATAGTTAAGTACCTACTTGGAAATCCGATTTCTAGCTTCTGTTTTTGAAAACGTGCCTGCTGTTTTGAACACCCTCTGCTGAAAGGCAGGATGTGGTTATTTCTGGCATTAAATATCAGCATCCTTAACTCCTTGTGGAAGGGAAAAAGTGAGCGAGGCACTACACAGAGTGGAAGCAAGGCGCCCATATGGGGCTGTTAGCTTGCTTAGCATTAGGCATCTAGAGCTGTATCGGGCCCAACGTGCTTTTTAATGTTATCTCTGCCTCTGTTGTAGCATTTCTGCTAACACTCCCTAAATAGCATAATAGGCAAGTTTGCTCAAAACATGTCCCCAGACTCTAGAGGGCAGGTAGAACAGAGACCACATTATTACAATGAGCCACAGTCCAGCACTCTGTCATTTAAATGACATGAAACACAAAGATGGATGTCACATAAGTACCAGCACGGGCAGAGCAAAGGCCCCATTCTATAGACCGCCAATAGCGCACACAGTTTAAAGGGAAATGCTGAAAGTCACTATAAAGTGTGGAGGGGAAAAGGATAAAGAAGGGAAATTTTGCCCTCCCAAACACTGCCAGTATTTCCCAGATGCACACAAGCAGGTGTCAAGCCCACCAGTATCAGCCTTCAAAGCACTACCCTTTTCCCATCGCAGATTCACAGTTATCTCCCACTTTGGCATGACAAAGTCTCCTTTTGTAGGTCTTTTCTCCACGGCCAATACGTTCATACATTTAGATACCCAATATTTCCCTCTCAGTACCTATTATGCCTATATCACACCTTAATAGCATGGCCAGCCACTGGCTTTTTCTTTTTGTTGTGCAAGAAGGATATCATCAGCTACAGTCCCGAGACCTCAGAATCTCTTTAGCTTGTTCTAGTTTGTATTAAAGGAGCAGTGGAGCAGCAGTAATGCTCATTGTAATTGCAGGAGAAGGATCATGCAAGAAAGTATTTCATGTTAAATAAACCTCTATGTCTTTTAATGCTGGAGAAGTTTTTTTCATTTGTTTTTGTCTTAACCTGGTTTTGCTGCCATTGAAGTTAATGGGAGGGAAAAATGTAATGCAATTCAAAACAGGTCTTTTCTAAAGCAGACATAAGAGCACAGAAAATGTAGCCTATGCAGGCATTAGCTTTTAGCTAGAACAACCGGGAAGGTTTGATCAGATTCTAATTCTCCCAAAGAGGGTAAATAGAGAAGGGAGACAAAAACACATACAAGAGGGGAAAAAAAGATTTATTTTTAAAGGTATCGCTTTAATTCCTTCCTACATGCATCTCCATAAGTGCAGTAAAAGCATATGGCTACTCTATCCTCCCTGCTCCCACCACAAGTTTGACTTTTTGTGTCATCTGACAAGTGTTACTGTCACTTAATAATTTCTAGAGTACTTTAGGTGAAAATGGCACTTCACAAACCATTTGAAAAGATAGATTCCACCTGCCCCAAATGTTCTATAATCTAGGGCCAAATCTTTACAAATCCTGTGGCTCTGCAACTCGCATTTATTCCACAAGGGCTCAGGCACTCTCAGGAGTCAGCACTGTTCAGCTGGATCACTCTCTGAATGAATTCAATGGGAATTTTGCCAATGACTTCATTAGTTGAAGGTGCAAGCTATAATTCAGAGGACTAGGATGTCAGAGCCAGCAGATCAAGCTAAGAAGGGAGACAGCAACTCATGAAAAGAAAAACCTGGCAGCATGCATAACTCTTCTGTTTGAGGTGGGTCTTCAGTTTAGGAGATAATAACCTGGAAGGGGGAAGACTGTAGGAACAAATCCATCTTGTGTTACATCTTTGACTATCTCCATTGACTTCAGTGAGAGTTACTGGCCTGAGTAAGGTGAGGATTTAGAGGTGCATGTTCCTACACAGTACAATGCATGAACTGTAGACATTTACAAGCATTTCAGGACTAACACCCAGCCTGTTAAAACCAGAAAACTAGCCACTTGGGATTAACCCTGCAGTATGATATTCATTATTCACCAGCACGGCAATCCAACGGAGACTAACTATGAAGTCTGATATTCATTAAACTGCAGTACAGCATCTCTGAGGTGGCCTGTCGTGCAGCCCTGCGTGTGTGCATTTCTGTGTGCACTTACGTACATGTACTACAAAATATGATGGCAAGAGGGAGGGACATATATTTTAGAAAGGACACAAATTCAGCACAAGCGGTGGCTGGCCTCGCAGGGATCTCTAGTAAAGATGCCAAGTAACGTTTGGCTTCCAGGTCAGACAATTTTTTTTTTTATCCTAAATCTACTCATGCAAAGACACAGCTTATAGCTTGCAGATGGCTCATTCTGCTGATCTGCCAGTATTCACACTCAGAGTGTGGAATTATATCACATGAGCAAGGGGATTGCTGTCTTTTTTCATGGCTTTGTTATTGCAGGCAAAAAAATATATCTAACCAGAAAATAAGAAAAAGGAGGATACTGAATTCATATCTTCTGGAGAGATTTTTAAATTTAATTTAAGAAGACAAGAATATAGGCAAACACAAGCATCCCGTCAAACACTATCTCTTACTCATATGTTTATTGAGGCAGCCAGAAACTGATGATGGAGTATATATTTTAATTAAAGGATGCAGTAACATTAGTAAGCAAAAGGGTTTTTTCTCTCACTACGGTGTTTACTTGTGTTTTCCATGCTTTGCAAAATCATAATACCTTTTCCCCTAACAATAATAATAATTAATAATAATTGCTAATGTTATAAATACTAGGATCCTCAAATTAATGACTAACACCAAGAATAATAAATTAGTGTGAAAGCTTAAATTCAATTCCAGATAAGGAGAAACCCAGTCTATTTACATTATATTATAATCAATTTTAAAATCTCAGTAGAGTTGCACCTTTGTAAACCGGGAGTGATTGTATTAATTTATTGAAGTTATCTAGGGTTTGTACCAATATAGCACAGAAAGGCTGACCTGTGAAATCTGCAGTCTGTAAAAAAAACAAACAAAAAATCCATTGATGTAATTTGAGCTAAAAAAAGGTCAATATTTTGTCCTTTGGAAAATTATTTGGATTGATAAAAGCTATTCACACATTTGTGATGAAGAAGTCAGATGGTCTCATCTGAAAATATATTTTTTTAAAAGGCGAAGGGCTAAGTGTTTCACAACAATTCCAGGACAAGAGAGATATGGAGCCACTGGAGAGACTCCAGCAAAGGGCCACTAAGATAATGAATGGACTGGAGCATCTCTCCTATGAGGAAAGGCTGAGACAGCTAGGACTCTTCTGCCCAGAGAACAGAAGGCTCAGGGGGATCTTATTAATGTATACAAATACCTGAAGGGAGGCTGTAAAGAAGACAGAGCCAGGCTCTTTCCATTGGTGCCCAGAGACAGGACCAGAGGCAGTGGGCACACACTGAAACACAGGAGGTTCCCTCTGAACATCAGGAAACACTTTTTTACTGCGAGGGTGATAGAGCGCTGGCACAGGTTGCCCGGAGAGGTGGTGGAGTCTCCATCCTTGGAGATATTCAAAAGCTGTCTGGACATGGTCCTGGGAAGCTTGCTCTAAAGGACCCTGCATAAGCAGGGGGTCTGGGCCAGATGACCTCCAGAGGTCCCTGGTCTGGTCCCATCAACCAGTCTGTGATTCTGTGACTGATCATGTGAAAGATGTCATTAAACTAAAAAATGAATTCTCTTTTGTTTGGGTGAGGAAAGTGGAACATTTTTTTCCTTTGTGTTGACCCAAATTATTTTTCCCTCTTTCCTTCATTCATCCAACAAACTGAAAAATCAAACTGCCCTACTCTCAGCATTGTTGTAATCTGGTGTCATTCCTGGTTCAGTTTTCCTTTTGAAAAATTCCCTAAAATAATTGGCACTAGTGAACCCCCTATTTGACCCATTCTTCTCTTTTCTGCCTGTACTTCCATGCCTTCATCTTGAATATATACCAAAAGCAATTAATTTAACTGAGCTTGTATTCGCAGTTTGAGTATACGTGAAGTTGGCAGCACAGAGTGGTCTAAAACGAATGAAAGGAACCTGCGATCGCTGCAGTGGCCCTGTTCCCTTCACCCTGTTCCTCACACCATACAGTCCTCAGGCTCATTGGGAATTATTTGCCAGGGATCTTTGCATGTAGTGTTTGTTATAAGAAAAATAAAGTGTTAGCTTGACTAATTAAGCCTGGAGTTTATTCAGACAACTTTGCGTGGTTTTGTCACGCTGCATGTGAGGAGTAAAGAGTGGTTGAACAAACTATAAATTTGAGGTTTCACGACAGATGGATATCCAGATATTTGGTTCCAGATCATGAGAAGTGGGGCACAGGACAACAGACTGAAGTGGCGCTAACTTTTTACCTGTGTAACTACAATGCTTAAGAAAGCCGGTCCTAGACTGAGATCTCCATGCCAATCAGCACTATACAAAGATTAATAAGATGGTTAGAGCTGCAAGAGATTACAACTGCAATATAAAGAAAGTTATTAATGGATAACAAATGGATAACCAGGGAGTAAAAGGAAACAAGGAGAAAATATTGATGAGAAGGATAAGCAGTGAACAATAGACTTAAGTTTGTGAAATTTGGGGAAATTTAGAAAGGCAAGGAGAATTTCAAAGGAGGCTTTGAAAGGTAGGCAATGGAGTGGCCCTGAATGTTTCTGTTGAATTCCTTCTATGAATGAAGGGCAGAATAAGACAGAGAACAGGAATAGTTTGAAAATTAACATAAAAACAGTGGAACATAAGCTAAGAAAGTGAACATACCTGTCAAGCAATGCAAATAGAAGGGGTGCCATGGTTTAATTAAAGGGATAGAAAATTGATATTTGCAGCATTATCTGAAAGGATGTAGCAGCACAGAAGTGTATTTGTCCAGAAAAAAAAAGAGAAAAAGCTGTTGAATCATCACATGATCAGAGCCCAGACAACAGTTAACAGCTTTGCAAATAGAGGATAAGCACATGATTTTGTGTTGTTACACTGAGAAAATCAGCAAACTTACAAATAACCTCAAGAAGGTCCCTGGAGAGAGAGAATCAAGTGAAAGAAGATGACCATGTTGTGAATATGCTTACAAAGGAGTAAGCAAAAGAAAGGAATGATACAGAATATTCAGCTAAGAGAAAAAGAAGGGAATGAGGTTTCAGGAAGTGTGTGCCCGGGAAAGAAGATGGTGAGGGCGTAGGGAATGGAGAACAGCTGATAGGAAGGAAATAGAAAGGGCAACTAGGAATTCATGTAGATAGTAAACACATCGCATTAAAGCAAGTCAAATACACAAAGTCTTTTTCTACTAGTACTTTCTACAAAAGCTGTGGCTGCTGTTACCGCAACCTGGCTGTGAGATCTTGAATGGGGAGAAGCTGGTAATGCATATGCTTGTAAGACTCTGTTAAAGTGCTGTCTAGTATATGAAAGTATCCTAGAGATTCTGCTCTAAGAGAAGAAAATTAAGCAATGTGATTTATAAGGACAAACTACCTGGAGAACATTTCGATATACCCCCTGCCTGGGAAAGAAAGCAGCAACAACAGCCTAATCATTTTAAAATCTCATAAAAAAATTCAGTGCACATATTAAAAGAGTATTAGGTCTCTTTTTTCCCCTACTTTTATCTATGCCAGGTTACCAATCCCTAAAGAGGATAATGGTTTCTACAGCACTCCTTTGGGAGATTTCAGCTAGGTGTGGCCTAATTGTGAGATCTGCCGCCACACGAAAGCTTCTGCAGGGCAAGGAACAGAGAGTATGTTCACATTTAAATCATTCCATGGTAGGCAAAACAGCAGGATTTGTAACTTGTAATGGCTGCAGCACCCTTCCAATTAGTGTTTAAGTGACAAAGTCAAGTCGGGATATGCAGAATGAGGAAAATGCATCGAATGATCCATGTGGGAAATCATGCCCAAACACCCGCAACTCCAGTTATGAAGACTCTTGAGAAGCATAATGAGAGACTGGGAGTCTAACAGAGCTATGAAAAATAATCAATAAAGACAATGGAGCATCCTGCTCTAGAGTCAGATTTCTGATCTCTAGCTCTTGTTGCTGTCCCTGATTCATGATCCTCTTTGCCCATCTGTAAAAGAGGAACAGTATTATTTTACAGGGTGGGGGTTGTGAACCTTAATTTGTTAACGTTTCCAAAAGAATTGTGAGATCCTGAGATGAAGGGGCCAAATTTAATGCTCATTGTTTAGGCTTTAGCCTGTCTATGCTCAGACAGAACTCCCACTGAGACTGGGAGCTGAACAACAATTCCAGAAGTTGGTCCATTTTTCCTAGGAAAATGAGACAGTTGCAAAGTACAGTTTGTTTGCCGCGTTCATTCAGTACCCTGGAGATACAGCATTATGGTTAGTTACACATCTCAGAAAGCTTCTTCAGCAATATTGCAATGGCTTTGAATTCTTACAAGGCTATGCAGTCCAAGTAAAACAAAGCTGCTGGCAAAAGTAATAAGCCAGCACTCCACACCTGATTAAACAGCATTGTTTTTTAGTCTAGCGCCATGCCAAGTTCTCATGTCAATGTGGATGCACAGTATCCGAGAACTGTATAAACTGCAGGTTTTACCACTGCAGCAGTGAGCAACTTGATTTGCAAGAAGGTATGCCTAACATTGGTTTTTAGCTCAGCATTTTTCAGGAATCAACCTCCTCTCCCCACAAAAAACCAACCCTTCCTCAAATCCCAAAGGTGCTGGAATGTAAATAAGGTAAACTGAGCCCTTAAATGATCTGCACAAGCATACACTACCTACAGCATTTTTGGTTGCTAACTGTAACCAGCTGCCAATTTCCCTCTAATGCTCAGACGACTTGCTAACTGATCTGCAAGTCCCAAAAGTGTGTTATCTTTAATGTGCCTCTAATTTTGCTAAGAGCCTACTATTTATAGTGTGTCTTTTATTTACTTATTTACCTTCAACTAATTAAAGCTATCATTTAAAAAAAAATGCAGGAAAAAGAAATGCACGTGTGTGTCCTTGGTGAGAGGAGAAAACCCAATCTGTTCACTTAACTGGATGAACGTTACAAAAGTTCTGTTTTGCTTGGAAAAGCAATGCATGAGCAAAAGCTCCAAAACCTAGCATTATTATCTCTAATTACAATTGGCAATATGTGGCAATCATAATTATTCATTTATGCAAAATAGCTTACAGTGTGTCTCATTTTTTATTCCCTGTTAAAGGATGGCTCGACAAAAGAAGAAAAAAAAAGATTACAGTGCTGAACATAATTGTGCTAAATGCTCAGTCATTTTGTTTAAAAAATACTACAAAACTAAACTGCTATTTCTGTAGAGACAGAAAATAATTTAACAAAGATGTATAGTATACTCTGCAGGTGACAATCCATCCAGAAAACATATTTCCCTGAAAAGGAGAGATATTTCACAACGAAATTGAAGAACATAATTTTTGCCATTTCTGCCTTTCTTAAAAAAAAAAAAAAGAAAAAAACTCTCCCTGTTTTAATCTAGCATATGCTTCCCCTGTTAGTAAAATGCTAATTTGCAAATAGTCAGAGGAGAGACCGTGACCATAATAACTCGCTACAGTTCTGCAGTATGACACTCTATTCTATTTCAATTCTACCACAGTACAGTAGGCAATTGAATAAGATCAAGTGCACTTCATGACAAAAAAATAAGGAGGGGCCAGTTCACACTACTCACATAAGTAATCTCTGTTTATGCATGTATTTCTAGTGGAATATCCCTCTAATTTAGGCCTGTGGAACTGAGCCTGTAAAAAGCCATGGCCCGTAAGAGTTGCCAGTCATCCTTTAATCAGGTACTGAGGGTTGGGCACTACACAGGACCACCTTCCCAAATAAAAAAAGACTCAGATTCAGGACAGCGGAGTCTAGAGAGGAAGTCTCAAGAAAATGAACGCTGAGAAGGCTGCTTATTAGGATAAACTGGAAAGATACTATAAAACCTGATTGAAACACATGAGGAGGCTTTAATCCTGACACGCTGCACCAGATGAGCAATCTTTACTCCTGGGTCCAATCTCACTCTCACTGATGGAACAATTTTCCCCCCATCGCACTTATTCCTGTCTCAGAGCAAAACTGAAGGCAATGGAACCACTTCTGTGGAAAGAATCATCCACGGAACCAAGGGTTTGTTCGATGGCTAGGCATTAAAAAACTTTTTCAGTGTCTTAGATACATAAAAATGTAGGACACTTTAAAATCAAATAGGAAGCAGATTTTTTTTTTTCCTGTGCTGATGGTGTTGATTAAGAGCAGAGGAAATGGAGATCACCATTGGAATGCATGGGAAAAGCCAGGCTTCCAGAATGGTATGATAAGTTGCACTATGTATTTTTTTAAAAATTGGTCAGCTTCACGCAGTGGTTAAAACAGTGGAATTTGTCTCCTGATTTAGCAAATGATGGCCAAAAATGAGGAAAATGTGGCCAATCAGCGTACATAAAAACTTCACAGCAAAGGAAATAAAACACAAATCTGGAAGAAACAAAATACAGTATTGCCATTACTTTCCACTTTGCTTTTGCCATCAGACACAATAAATGATTAACATGCGAGTTTGTATCTCTTTTTCTCTCGAGAGCATGTGGTTGGGATGCAGGAGATACTAACTAGGCCCAGCAGTGATTTCTTACTATAATTAATTCATTGTGTCTTGGTCCATTACCACTAAAAGACTTCTTCCACCCTTCACACAGCACCTTGAAGAAAGACCCTGTTCCCATTACAGTCAATGACAATTTCTTTTTTTTAATGGGAAAATAGGATTGGGTCCTGTGTCTGCTGCACATATTGTAGCAGATAGCTCATGCACGCTCAGATATCTGGGTTTGCTAACACAGTCAGCATTTACTTAACACACTGCATTGCAACACTTACATGAGATGTCTTGATTACAAAAAATGTTTCACGCTATGGGTTGCAATCATATGGTATTGAACACTAAGACACTAAATGTATCTTTGGAGCAATGCTACGAAAAGCGTTATAATCCTGTGTAGGTGAAAAAACAAACGGAGGCCATTGGGCTGGATCTACAAAGGATATACTTTAGTGAGGAAGGTGTTCAGTTGGGGTAGCTGAGAGCTGCTTCTCAGCTAGGGACTAGAGTCCCTTCTCTAGTGACAATCTAATATAAAACAGCAAAGCGTGCAGACAACCAGGGATGAAAAGACCACCCTTCCCATTTATACACAGCTAAGCCTCTAGCCCACTTTTAGCAATTCGTGTAGATGTCAAAGTTGAACATTATTACTCACTGATCTGGAGGCCTGGCTGGATTGTGGACAGAGTATTTATCACCCAGTCAATTGCCACAGGGATCAGTAAGGACTGTTTACATTAAGTAAAGCAAGATGCAGAGGACTACATCTTTTTTATTAGGAGAGATGTGCGAAGTACAGCCATTCCAGCATGATGAAACTCTGCCATTTCTGCATCTTTCTTCTCATTTTAGATGGAAATGACAACCTTTCAGAAATTAAGAATTGCAAACCACAGAATATAAATCAAGAAAAAAAAAAGATTTGGAAATAGCAGCACCATTAATTTCAATATTTCTTTTTAACTTAAAGCAATCATTTCAGCATTTCTTCTACCAAAATGTTTCATTTATTTTAATGAATCAATCTGAAGTGATTCACTGGTAGTCAGCTCTGTCACTAAAATGCATATAGTGTTCTGGTGGATTATCTCACGGCAGTCAGAGTTAAATGTACGACATATTCATTCTTTCCTATAGACCTGGCTTCCTGGCCAGGCTATATGTTCCTTATGGCATTCAGAGAGTTGTGACACTCATGACATATGACTGAACTAAGTCAAAAGAAAATCTTCATTGAACTACAGGAAGAGTAGGGCAATCTCCAAGAACAAGTCTACAGGACAGACTGCAGACCTAAGTTAAAATTCCTAACAAGATTGCAGCTTAATGCTTCAATTAACTCAGGTCAAATATTACAATTAAAATGAAAATGCTTGGATGCAAAATATTCTGGCATTAGAAAAATTTTCCTGAAAGTTTCCTAAATGAAATTTCAAGTTTGCAGGACAGTGGATCGTCCAACAGAAAAACATATTGTTGAGCATTTCCAGACAGCTTTTTAATATGAGGTGTGTTCTTTCCTCTTCCCTTTATAACGTAATGATTGACTACTACAGAAGATGAAGATTCATTGTAATATGGATAATAAAAATTATAAAAACAATAAATATATTTTAAAAATTCAAAAAGCCAAAAAAATTGCATTTTCACAGTTCTCAAAATCACCCTGTGGATTACCCGAAAACTTTTTTCCATCGATATCTCTGTGATTACACATGTCACATTCTTTCTGCCAATATTATCATGACTGTTAACAGCCTCTACAAACACTAGTCCTTCTCACTTCACCCAAGACACTAATTATTCTGACCTTAGAACTATTGTCTTATGTTATTCAGAAAGTTAAATTCTACATTATACAAAATACAGTCGTTCTAGGTCAGTTTAGTTCCTATATGTCTTGTTAATAAAGCTTCCCTCAGTGTGCCTCCATAGTATCAGCATGCCTGTTTTTAAAGACGACTGGTAAGGTAGTTCTCTGTATCATGCAGATGTTTTTCAGAATCTTAAATTATATTTATCCAAAGTTTTACATGGTATTATATTTACTATTTGCAAAATGCAACCTGAATATTAACTAATCCATCCGCTGGCTGGGAATTAACTTGTCTTATCTCAGTTTTTCGTATGTGGAAAAAAGTACAAAAGGACTAATATCAGAAATGGGGAACATGAGATGAAATTCACAGGGGCTTGGTGTAATGAATTAGAAAAGCATATGGGTTATGTCAACTTTAAAGTGATTCCAAAGCCCAGGCTCAGAGCTGATCTATAGTACAAGCCCCTGACTTTTACCCGTAGTGGCACTACAACCCAAGCCTGAGCTATCTATCTGCTGCATTTTCAGGTCCGAAGTCCAGCTCATTCACACTCCTCTCCTAGTTCTTCAGAAACTATTTAGCTCCTTTTAGAAATAAGTAGAGTCCTTGATAAGACAAGCATAGAAAATCCTTCAGTAAGTCTTACAATCGCGGAGCAGTGTACCAAGCAATGACAAATTAAAGAAAGGTTAGGAACTTTCACAAAATATAACTTACACATTTTTTTTCCAGATAAACAGCACCTAATGAATGAATATCTAATTTACTGATTACTTTCCAAAAATGGTTTACCCTGGTAGAAAATCCTGCCAATGGAATAGCAAGTAGCTTGATTTAATTGTGCAAAAATTAGCTGATCAGAGTAAAAGGTAAATTTAGAATGCTAACTCATGAAAACATGCGCACCTCAACGGTAGGGTTTTTTTCAGTCTGTCCATCATAATTTCCTTCTTCTCATCCTTCAAAATCTGACTTCAAAAGGGAAAACAGGGCACGCTTTGGGACTGGAACACTCAGTGTGTGTAGACCTGATGTCCTGCTTCCAGCAAGCACTGCAGTGCACTGGCACCATACAGAAATGGATATAACAGCCAGGTGGGTGGAATTGTGTCCCACTAAGTCAAGGGCAAAACTTCCACTGACTGCAACAAGGACACCCTTTCTATCGCTCCCTGTCCCATTCAATAAGACTGTATGCCTTTTCCCCTAAGAGGAAACAGGTTCCCTTCAGGATCAGTAGTTTTAAGATGATATAAGAATGGGTATGTTTGTAATTATTTGGCTTGAACTGTACACTGAGGACTAATAAACCATTACTAGCCTGGCTTAACAGTTTTCTAAAACACTAAAATAGGCTCTGAAGAATCATAGGTTACGCAGGGAAACCTGACTGGGAGGCATACAATTTCTTTGGTTTCAAGTTTGAAAACAAAGAAAAACTAAGATTTGTCATGTTTCATATTTCCAAACCAACATGCCTACACTCATGTGGTTTCCATCTTAGGCAGAGTGTAAAGAGGAAGTAAAATGTCAAGTTGTTTATTTCTGTGCAATTTTCTTATCTCAAAATAACACAGAGTTTGCTAAATCTGATCTGTCTTTAATAATAGTCGGAGGAATTCCTTTGCTGGGCACTGTTGCTTTTACAGAAATCTTGTGATCTGGAAACAGAGGAGTTAAATCTCTTTTGACAATTTTGTCAAAACCAAAAACGTCATCTGAAACAGCAGCCTTGTTTTCTAAGGAAATAAAGAAATTGGTTTCCTTTAGTTCAGTCTGTATACCACCTTTTCTTATTCTTTTCTTCTTTTTTATATTGTTTCACTGCAGATGAAAAAGAAAGGCAGAGACAAAGGACACCTAGAAATTGCTTTTTCATGATCATAAGCTTTCACTTAATGCTATGAGAAAAATGAATATGCTTAAATCAGCAAATTGTTCTTTACCTCCACAGAACAATCTTCATTGTCAAGCATGTGATCAAAGTTCCCTGTCTAAAAGTTGAGAAACCAAGTGTTTTTATAAGACACCTTAGGCCTGATTTCAAAGTACAAGTAATTCAGCTACATCTTTCTTTTTGAAAATAAACATATATTTCAGCATCTAAGCCAGTGCTTCTGCTTCATGCCCTTTTTAACTGTCCATTTCAGAGATTAATGAAATTAACGAATAAGGAAGAGTTCTCCATGCATCTGTATCCTTTATTCTAAAATCATACTGCAGATAAAAGTGATATCACGTTCATGAAAAAGACCATTTTCAAACATATCTAATCCCAATTTGATATATTTATATGTTCTTGTCTGTCCATACTGCATGTATTTTTAAAGGCACATAAAAAAAGTCCTCTATACTCAGTAAGAGAGATTCAGCTGCAGCGGCATCGAGACACAACAGTCCCAAGGAAATACGAAAAGAGAAAAGCATTCCCTCCGTTGTTCCATTTTGCTCCCAGATCCCCCGTCCAAGGCACTCTACCGGTCTCATGCATATGGACAAGGAGAGGAATAAATGTCTGTACCTCTCCCCGCAATCATCATCGAACCTAAGGGTAACGTTGCCTTTCTATTATATAGGATAGCCTCAGATTATGGTACTAGACTGTAGCATGAGACTATATAGCTTATTGCCTCTCTTGCACTGACAGACATATCCCTTCCCACTGAATGTAACTCCCTCAGAGCCATCAGCAGCTGGTCTCTTACGGTTACTCCATATGCTTGTTTTACAGTGCAGGACACTCCAAACTGTGATTCAGGACATCATGGGTGCTGGTTTGTGAGATCAGATCAAATTCAAAGTATCAGGTTGGTCTTCATGTATTCACCGCACTGCCAAATAGATGTCTTGTTTTTGCTTAATGAGAGCTAAGGAATTTAACAGAAAATGTTGGGTTTATAATCAGATTATAGCTGCTGTTGGGCAGCTATACCGTTGTACTCATTGGCTGACATACAAGAGTTTAAAAGTGCTGACTAAGAGAGAGAAGAGGAGTAAACCCTCCTGAGATAGCTGGTAATAAATATAGAACTGCAGGATGAAGGAGAAACTTCATAGACCAACATAGTCCTTCCTTTTTTTTTACACTCCTATCCTTCTTGCGGAAGCAGAATTAAATGATTCAGGATTGGTTTGTTTGCAGAAAAGAGCTGAACACAAATGTCAGTGCTCACATTTAGTGTCATTTAACATCTAGGCCAAAGACACGGAATCTGTGTCGATCACTGATTTCTTTAAACGCATTCACAGACAACAAGAACTTTTTAGATTAAATACACATCTATGTTTCATTCTCCTCTATATCTTTATCCGTAGGGCTAACAGAAAGTGAGAGTGCCTCCCCTTGCAATCATGGGATATACTTTGATATCTGAAGACCAAATTATCGTTGGTTCCTACATGTTGAGACTGAAAAGCTTGTGATGTTGACGAATCAAGTTTTGCAAACCACCCACAACCATCTTGCCCATATGTGTCTGTATTTTCATCCCTCACATATGGGCTGAATTTTTCTCAGTGCATACAGGCAAATGAGGCACAAAAATACCCATAGTGAAATGCGTTTTACCTTTATTTAGCTACTTAATAGTTAAGCAACTAGTTGAGACTAGACATCCAGGCTCCCTCAGTATCAATGGCTGCAGAGACAGGCACCTGCAGGGGGTGATTCATCTTCTTCAAAGATAGGGGTCTAAAATAGGAGGTATGATCTGCCTTCTGGAGGTGCCTATCTCTCACCATTGACTATACAGGGAGCCTAGATGACTAGCTGAGATTAGATGCCTAATTTTTAGGCAGATAAATTGTCTTGCCTGAGGTTATATGAGAAATTTGTGGCAGAACTAGGATTTGAACCCACGCGTTCTGCATATAGCTGGTAACGAATTGTTTAGTCAAATCTAGCACCTTTATTGCAAAGGTTTTGCATGTCCACAATAGGCTATTAGACAAGACACACACACACACACACATCAAAAAGTCTAATAAATCAACGATTAGTCAGCAATCTCCCACATACCTGAGTATATGAAAGATCTAGTTTAAATGTCTAAAATAGGCAATAAGAGATTTTACCTGTGGTCTGCCACCTTCCCAGTGAGCGTCCTAACCACAGCTATTCTCAGGAGCTCAAAGGCTCTTCTGAGAATTCTGCAATATAGTTTGAATAATTTACTATTTATCAAGACGGCAAGAGAGAGACAGCTATGTCAACGCTCAAAAATACAGTGATAACCAATTTTTAGGGAAGAATTACATGGAACACGTCTAACTTCTTGCTGATCAAAAACCCTTCCCAATTAAATGGTGCCTTTTCAGATTAAACAAACTCAGAAATATCCAGCTACTTCAGAAGGAACCACTTCACACATATTTAATATTCCACCCAAATTTCTCATGGGTTTTGCATTAGCAAAATATTACACTGAGAAACCAAGACCGAATGGAAAGATGGCCACATTTGTCTGACATGCTTAGATTGAATTTCTATGGTGTGAAGAATTCAGTAGAATCTGCAGGGATTAGTATAAATACAACCACCCAGACTCCAAGCACTACTGGATTGTGGGCAAATAGCCAGATACTGAAACATTTGTACACATAAGCTGAAATCCTCTGTAAAAACAACTGAATAGTTGCATTTGTCAAATGCTTATGTCACCAAGGAATTATATCTTTTATACCAGCTGCATATATTCTATTTTCTACATTTCTACATTTTGTTTCTCAGCTACTTTTCCCATCTGATCAAAACATGCTGTCCTCTTGGAGAACTAATTATGTGATAAAATGGTTCAGTTTATAATTACAATATTCAATTATGACTCAACAATATTTTTACTTCTTAAATATCACCTTCTTCATGCATGTGTAACACAAAAATAGGCTCATTGTTCTCTTTTCAGGTTTAAAGAAACGCAAAAAATACTGAGAATAAGAAGATATAATTCAGTCTCAAAGTTAATTTGGGGGAAAACTTACAACCCCCTCAGAACAAATCTTTGCAGAATAATGAAAGGGCATTCTCATATATAACCAGAATTTTAAGATTTTTGTCATGAAACAATGCAGGTCTTTTATGATATATTAATAAAGTAGAAATATTACAGAGCTTGGAATAAGTCACTTGGATTGATTTAGTGGACACTTTGTCCTTTTGATATTTTTCTACCCTTTTTTGAGATACCCTCTACCCTGGGACTTGCTCTATCTTCGAAAAAAAAAAAGACATCAACATACAAACATACAAAATTTTTCTCTTGAAGTCTAGCCCCATCACACTAGGATCTGACAAAATACTTTGAAAGCGGGTAATGCAAACAGTCTGCTCTCAGACTGTCCACACCAATCTGAGGTAAAGTTTTAAATGCTATAAATATCCATTCGATACCTTTTCCATAGTATAAACGTTTTCTAACCACTCTGATATACTTCAGAGGTTTCAAAAATACCAAAAGTATTTATTTAGTTCCTGTAAAACAACAGGAATTCTTAATCCTGTCAACAGATTAGGGAACTGGTTGGGAAGTTAAGGGAAGAGAAGGGAAGGGGAAAGAAGAAAGAAAAGAAAGAAAGAAGAAAGAAGAAAGAAGAGGAAGAGAGGAAAAAAGGAAAAGGAAAAGGAAAAGGAAAGGAAAGGAAAGGAAAGGAAGGGAAAGGAAGGGAAAGGAAAGGAAAGGAAAGGAAAGGAAAGGAAAGGAAAGGAAAGGAAAGGAAAGGAAAGGAAAGGAAAGGAAAGGAAAGGAAAGGAAAGGAAAGGAAAGGAAAGGAAAGGAAAGGAAAGGAAAGGAAAGGAAAGGAAAGGAAAGGAAAGGAAAGGAAAGGAAAGGAAAGGAAAGGAAAGGAAAGGAAAGGAAAGGAAAGGAAAGGAAAGGAAAGGAAAGGAAAGGAAAGGAAAGGAAAGGAAAGGAAAGGGGAAGGAGGAGTTGTTCGAGTTCTTTGTGAAATGCTGCCATCTATGGAGTTTCAACGATATTGCTGTCTACGGCGATGTCAAAGAAAACCACAGGGCTGATTACCTCACAACGTGATTGGTTCAGTAAATGAAGCAGGTTTTTTCGGCAATAAACAATAATATAAATTATAGCTTTGGCTATAATATTAAGTTGGCACTACCACAACTATTTCTTGGATGTATAAGCAGCATTGGTAGTTATCTACTGCAACATTCGATCAAGGCTTTCTTGTGTTTTGTTTTGTTGGGGGGTGCATTCATTTTGGTGGGTTGTGTTGCCCTGTTTTCATCTGCACTGCTAGAATTTTCCTAAATTTCAGGGCACACAAGCACAAATTCTTCGTGCCATTCCCTGTGTACATATCCATAAGCATACTGCTGCCTGCATTCTCAAAATTACTAAATAAATAAGCAACTAATCACAGTTATCTCATTTTAGGTCTATTATCCCTAAAAAATAAGGCATTTGAAGCTTTAAAAATATCACACATTCACACATCACTCCTTCTTCCTTAACATTTCTGCTAATGATAAGGCAGGAGCTGCACCTGTGGGTAACATAAGCAGACAAAAAGATGATAACTTTGAAGAGATAGAAGTATTAGAAGTATTTGTCACCTATAACAAATAATGACCATTTCACAAATCCCAGCTTGGAAACCGTTCAGCTCTTCAGGAAGAAATGGTCTCTCTCATTCAGTACCACAAAGATCCAGAAATGTCTTTATCATGCTCACTAGAGGACTAGATGCAAATGAAAAGCAGGGGACATTTTGCCTACTTAAATTGTGATTAAGTGACATATTTAATCATTAAGGTAAGCATAAGCATAAACAGCAGTAATTCTAGGGCTAATAAAAATCTGGATCCCCAAAGCTATCTTGTATCTAGAGGCTGGGATGTGAAGACAGGAGAAATATAGTATGTAAGATTTCTGAAGGATGCCTCTGTTAGACACCACTGCTCAGGTCTGTTTTCAGAAATTGTCCCTCCCTTACCACAGCCTTCCCTTGCAACCAGCTCCCAATAGTGAAATGTCACCAGCAGAAGTACTTCCCATGGCAGGAAAGGTACGGTAGAAATGACCCTCATTCATGCCTGCTCTGAAAGATGGGGCCAGTTCAGCTCTTATCCACAGGGATCTGCCATATCAAAGAGAAGTACGTCAGTGGAATGAAAAATAAAAACAGGCCTACACTCCCTGACAAACAGCAGCAACGTACCTAGGAAAATACTCGCTTTCACATTCTCTCATTCTATCCAAAGAGCTCAGTGCCAGCAAATCTTTATTATCCTAACAATTTCCTACCTGCAGGAAAACTATTGCCTCTCCCACCTTGACTCCCTCCAGTCACTTACTTTTGCAAGTGTTTCTCATCTTTATACACCATATTGACTTCGGAGGGTGGCACTTGCCTAGCAAGCCGTGACAGAAGAATCACCCCTTGAGCATAAGCATCAACAGACCAAGTTACTAAACACCTCTCCCCTCTGCGGGTCATTCAACAGGAAGATGTTGAAATCAGTAGAGCTGCATTAACAATGAATTGCATTATAAGCAAAATAAGACTCTAAATGAAGTTAAAATTTACCTCCTAGAGAAACCTCTGCAGAGGTCAAAGATGAGACGCTTCTGGAGAATGCCCAGAGGCAAGGGTTGTTTTAAGAAATTCATCCTTCCCTGTTTGACTTCCAACAACCAAACACATACCCTGCCCCTTTTCTTTAGAGGGGGGACAGTGGCCAAAGGTCTATTAGCAGCAGCCGGAGCTGCAGCAAGCATCTAAATGCTTCCTTCATTGCACAGCTGGTGAGGCAACCAGATCTACCTATAGTGCTTAATAAGGAGTGGCAGCTCTACTTATTTGGCGTCTGGTGATAGAAATTTTAAAAGATGGGCCTTCTGGGTTTTCCTATTTGCCAGCTCACAACATAATCGCATGATGATAATCTCTTACTGCTTTTGGAATGATCTTGTTTGCATTTAATTCAAACTCATATAAACAACGCCGGCTCAGATAACACTGCCCGCGTTGCAGTAAGCATTTCATCAGGAGGCTTGGAAGAGGCCCAGTTTGTTGCACGTCGCTAAAAGAGCAGCTTTCTCACTGCATCCCAGCACGGAGGCAACGCCAGCGTGTGAGGCTATGGCCATGGTGCAAGGATGGGGAGCAGAGCTGCCAGTCTCTGCATGTGCTCTGGGGAAGGGCCACGAGCCCTGGGGCTTCACGGCCGTTGGACCGAAGGCCCTGCAGAGCAAGAGTGTCTCCAATTGCTTTCCCATCTACCGCACGCGGAAATGACAGCAGAGGTGGACAGCACAGGTTGCAAGCACTAGAAGAGGATGGAGAGTGAGGCAGTGGTCTTCTTTGCTGAGATGTAGCATCAGTTCATGTTTATGGCTGGGTTCATATGCACAGCTGGTCAAATGCAGCCGAGACACTGCTTGTGAACACTCAGCCACAATCACCTCCTTCGTTATTCTCTGCTGAGCTAAAATCAACCCCTGTGCTGAGGGCTGTGGACCATGTGCCCACCATATATTGCCATCAAGGTGCACGGGCCACATCCTCACCCACCACCCTGAAATGGAGCACCACCTGTGATAATTTGTTTAAATAATATTGGTCGGGTGGAAGGGGGAATGGGTCCCGTTGCACTCACCGGCAAATAAGGATATCCCTTCATGAACGAGAACATGCACTATTCATGTCGCACTATTCATCACCTGATGCATTAATTATTTGGCTTTTTCAAGATTTTCTGTCACCAGAGCAGACAGCCAGAACAAACTGTTACTGAGGAAACCAATCACCACAAATGAGCCAAAGTGAACGCGTCACCAAAACCTTGCAGGTTGGGAGAGAGCATCTAAATATCTGTTGAATACTTGTATATAATGAATCATGGATCACTATTATCTCACCAAGGAGGAAAATACCATATTTATTAGCTAATGCAGCTGGAACATTATTTGGCCATTCTGATGAGCCTGTGGCGCATGCCTTTAATGAAATACATTCTTCCCACACCTTATTCCCCTGTACTGCAGAAAGAGTACCATTTCCCTGCTTTGCTGGACAGATTTGGGTTCGCATTTATATGTAAGCGGGGTTTCTTAGCTGACAAATTTTGCTCAGTCACTGAGGATAACTCCACATTTCCAGACTGAACCAGTAAAGTTCTCGTTGCTGAAGGTACTGAACGCTACAGTATATGTCTTACTCGAGAATTCAGATGTCACCCACCTGCCATTAGGCACAATGCACACCTTTTTATAGCCAGCACAGCTGCCTGGAAGGCAGAACAAGAGATGAATAACCATTTCCTAGCCCATTTTATTCGTCTGTGAGTC
Source organism: Aptenodytes patagonicus (assembly GCF_965638725.1). NCBI lineage: Eukaryota > Metazoa > Chordata > Aves > Sphenisciformes > Spheniscidae > Aptenodytes > Aptenodytes patagonicus. Next base: position 98,303,236 of record NC_134950.1, on the reverse strand, counting down.
TTCTACATTGCTGAACTGCTTCAGATATTAAGATACACTAACTAAGACTAGATCATATATATGAGACGGCATCAAGCGGAAATAGTAAGTAGTAACATACGTGAATAAAAAGTGATTACAATAAGCATGAGTCAAATAAATTAATATTTTGCCTTAGATAGAATTCTTTATGTTTGGTAACTATTTCTTGTGCTGATGATACAACACATGCTGACACCAAATATCAATCCTAGGTAAATCCAATTAAGCCCAGAAGCAAAACAGCTGGATTAGCAGTTCACTGCATAAATTATTTTTCTTCCATTTACTTTGTCTTTTTGCAAATGAGCCTTTTAACATAAAAAAATTTAGCTCTCAAGTTCCCCTTTGCTTATTAATCCCAGAAGCCTAAAATGAAGAAGAAGAAAAAAAATGTATTTTCTGCCTTTGTTGTTTATGTGCATTTGCTGTTCAGCTCCCCAGTGTAGTCTCCCCAGACTGTAGGTAGCTTTCCTTCTTCCATGAATAAGTCAGTCGCACTGCACTTACTATGGCAGGTGATCAAGAAACTTTTTTTTTTTTTAATTTCCAGATGATGTATTAATGCATAATTATTTTATATTTTATCTTTACCTCTATTTCCTGATACTAAATAAAATTACAATAAATTGGTAAGGCTGGGGTTCAACATGCTCACCACTGCTTTAATTCAGTTAGAGCAACATAGACTATAGAGTTGTTGTTTTATTTTATTTCCTTTTTTTGCTTATTGTTTTTCTTCATTATATGGCTGCCAGCATAAAGGGCAATGTAGAGATTGGGAATCGATACGTGCTACTCCTGTAAATATGCAAATAATCACAAATTGTAATCATTGATTGATTTTCAGCATTCTGATAGTGACACATTGGGTGGAAGGGACTCTGATCTCAGTTGTGCTGGGGGAAATCTAGAGCAGTGATTCACAGCTGGAATTATAATAAAGGACTGCCTCAGAAATGCATCATTTCAGTCAATGGAACACATAACATACCGTTGGTGAAAATTACTTTTCCCTTCTGCTCATGATCAGGGATGACAATAGCAAATGTGCAAGCAGTAGAGCCGTACTTAAGCCTCCAAGGTTGAATGCCACTGGCCCTGAAGGTGGGAGAAGGTGGTGAGAAATAGTACAAGGAGCCTGAACAGCAGGGCTTACCCCAGAGCCCATGTCAAACACACTGGTCTTGGCATTACCTTTCCCGCCCCCATTCCCCCTTCCAGTCCCCTGAAAACGTATTGGTTTGAGATTCCCTTTCCCCTAAATCCGTATTTTCCCGACGAACTTTCACATCTTCCACGCACAGGAGCCTAATGCCCAGCTTTCCCAGTAAACAGGTCACACACGGGTATCTGCAAGCACCATCCAGCCCAGAGGGTCACAGTTCAGACAAAAGGTACCCACACACCAGCTGTCAGACCAGCAGCTGGTTCACAGTCCAGACAACCACATCTATATATATCTACATATATTTATGTATAAAATGCTGAATATAAGAGGGCTAGATTACTCCTGCTGGTGTGACATGATTTTTAAAAATTTTATTTTTAGCATTTGTCTTCACACACGCTAAGGACCTTTAAAGAAAAGATATCAGTCCTTTTTCCCTAACTGGAGCTGGAGACGATGAAATATTTTGGCTTTGTTACAAATGCAGAAGAATTTGAGGATAAAAAATGAGAACTACAGTTGTACATGCTGAAAGGAGGAGACAGGCTACTGTTACAGTAAGTTTCTCTTATTTTCCAATAGTAGGAAAACAATTCTCTTTCCTATTTTTGCTTATGTAAAATACTTTCTCTATAAAGACTGATACTGCTTCCACTGGCATAAGCAGTAGCTTTATTGTGGACTTTCTTGGGGGCAGGCACAGGGCCAGAGTAGTAACAGATCATGTTTTATAAAAAGGTATTTTCTTATGCAGATGTAATTCTGGTGAGGTAGCACTAACCTTTACCAGCTGATCTTCAGAAAAAATACTTTCTCCGGACAGAGTGAAGAAATGGAGCACACAAAGTGGCTATGGTGACGCGCAAAGTGTTTGGCACGAAATGGCATGTGAGTCTAAACTGTTTCGGAAATCAAAGACAAATGAAGAGCCATGAACTCTGACAGGAAAACTTCTGTGCCTGATGTGCTTCACGAGCGCTCTTGAATTTCCAAGCCAGTTCTTTGTCTGTTTGCAAGCGACTAATGCAAATCCTTTTCTTTTAAAAAATACATGGAAACAATGCTTACCAGTCATCAACTTGGCAAAAGGCTTGAAAAAATGCCGTTATTTGAAAAAAAAAGGAGAAGGGGGAGAGGAGAAGGAAAAAAGGATTATGAACTGAAGTAGCAATTTTTTTTTCTCCTAGGTAAGTAGCACTGGCATTTGTATGCACAAAAAAGGTGATTTTTGGTTACATGCACATTCATATCTGATTCATTAATTTACACACAAGAATGAATTTCACCGTCACTGCCTGTGTTTGTAGAAAATTATGAAATTTCACCCTGTATCAATTATAAATAGCTACAAAAATAGCAGCTTCCTGTCTCAGTTAAATTAAACTTACCTTGCAGGAAGAGAATGCTTTCCGCTTTGTTTATAAGCAATATAATATTCTTGAGGAGACCGAGTCCTGCACAGCTGCCACTACCTTGCGAGAGCCAGGGGCCTCGGCCGTGGCAGGGTGGGTGGCAGCTCTGTGCAAGACCCACTCTGCTGCCCTCAGCGGGCAGTTGGTTCTGCAGTGGGTAGCAAATGTGGGCAGACTGATCTTTTGACACAGGACTAGATGAGTAAAATTACACTTGGAGATACATCAAATTATTATTATACTTTCCTGTCAAAAAAAAAAAAAAAAAGTTTTAATTTGTTTATGAAGAATGACCTGTTATTTATTGAGAGAATTGGACTGGAAAGTTGGGCAAATGGCAATGTATGGGAAAAGGTTAGGGATGTAGAGAGGTATCTGGAAGCAGCATAGTATACTAAGGAGATACGCTCAAATTTTTCATCTTGAACCCTGAACCAAATAATTAATTTTGTATTATCCATATGAACTTGTATATCTTCATGACGCTCATTAAATAAATAGCTTAATCTGGCTAAGACACCTTCAGTAATCATTTAAAGTTTTATCTTTTTAAAAAATGTTCTTAAAGAGTTTTCAATATTTATTTTTTACATTTTTATCAAAAATAAATATATATATTGAAAACATTCAGCTTTTACCATTGAAGTTCCTGATTCATAGATTAAGTCAGATTCTGTGATGGCATGTGGACTAAACACAGCCCTGCCAGGGATGTTCCGGTGGCTCTGCACAATTACCTGGTGGACCTCCATCCTAAACTGGGCATTAATACAGTGAGAACATCTGAACGTGCGTATTTAAACTGTCATTATTCTATACCATTGATTGATTACTATAGTAAGTGACCTGAAATAGCCTCTCATCACATAATACCACTAATTTTATTACCACCTATTCAACTTTGCTGTCTAGCCTCAAAGGAAATGAAGTAAGTTTTGTCAGTTAATATCCCCCAACTTTTCACTAATAACAACATTACTTTACTTCTAGAAAACTGTGCTCAAGAAAACAGAGCCGAAAATGTTTCATTTTCAATGAAAAAGCACCCAACTATCTGTTCATGAGGTCTCAAAGCATAACTAAAAGCAATGGGTTGGATATTTCTCTAGTACCTGTGTACTCATGATACAGGTATTGGAAGAGAATTGTAAAAATTTGGGGAAATGTGGTACTGTGCAATGCCATATGATGCTGATAACAATAATACTACTAAACTGTGGATCTTATAAGAAGCGTGATCTGGCAACTGAAAACCAGATATGGAAAGACAATGCCACGGTTGCAAAAAGCTGCAATTTGAGATGCAATTATCAGCGTTGAATGTTCTTCTGTTCTTCTATACTCAGTTCCAATACAGTCAATCTGCATATGTCTATAATGGAACAAACACTTGTGCCAATGTATTAAGCCCAAGTATGGTGCCCTGCCAGCTTAGCACCGGTGTACTCAACAAGGACCTCAAAGATGCAGATACAGACATACTCTTTTTCCCCACCATCCCTTCCAAACACTCAAAAGTATTTACATTGCAAATTAGCCAGCGCTGTGGGTGCATTTCATCTACAAAAACGATGATTTTTCTTCAATGCAGGCTCCAGCATAGCACTTCTCAGCTTTTACAGTCTTCAAAAGAGACCTCTCCTTGAAGAATGAAGGATTTATTTCATAGCTGTGATTTAGCCCATCATGAAATATATATCCCTATGGTTTCCTGTCTTAATTTCTTAAGAATGCTCCTACTTTAGGCTGCATTAACCACTCATTTTTATATTTCAATAAATCTTAAATGGATAACAGCTGGTGGTCTTTGATTTATTTTAAAACATCTTCTTGACTACTTTCTGAAAGTGCGAGTACTTGATGCTTTTACAATTGGAGTTGGCAACTATTACTTCAGCCAGAGATCATTAAGGGATAGATTTTTTTGTCTCCAGGTTCACCACAAGTGGAATGTCCACACAGGAGCTTTTTTGGATCTGCAGGGCAAACTTAGATGGGGCTGTGCAATTTGCTAGCTGTACCAGCCAGAACAGGTAACAACCAGAAGACGATTGGTAATGAATGATGCTACCAATACTCAATCCCTTTTTTCCTCCTTACCAGCGTCTGAAACAATTTTTGACTACCTCACCACCAAACCTTACTTGATCATGTCTGTAGCCACTTCTGCACTCTCATACACCATGCCTGAATAGAGGAATGTTAACACGAACAGTAATAACACTTTCAGTTTTTTATATTCTGAACTACTTTGTCCATCCACAGCACTGCTTTTTGTTCCACCAAAGAAGTCTAGATACCTCTCTAGCTGAAATCTGCTTTATTCTCATTCTTCAGTTTCAATGATTGCTCCTAGAAACATATAATCTGTTCAGATTAACTGTTCAGATCTTAGCAATAGCTACTTAGCAACAGCTACCATCATGACATTAACCATTGGTTCCCTTCTATACCATGCCTCATCACTCAGTATGCAAAGCTGTTATTCAAACCTCCCCCTCTGCCATATATATACAAAAATATGTATTCATGTTTTTATATTTCACAGTTTTACAGCATTATAAGTCTATTAAGTTACACCTAATAAAAAAGGAGGTATAGTATGCTCTAACTCTGCAGTTTAGAAACTATATCTTGCTGTAAACTTAATTTCTGTTAATTACTCATGAAAAATATTTTCACTGGCAATGGTAAGTAATTATAATGCTACCTGTTGTTAATAAGAAATTTGAATGTCCATTTATCACACACATCAAGAAACAGCCAGCAGATATTCTAACTCATAATTCTGAAAATATATTGCAATGGACTTTTTATTTACAATATGTAAACAAACTATATGTATTTGAATGCTAGACACAATGATAAGTAGCACTTTTCTCTATTTAAATAAAATTGTCAGTGCATGATTAAGTTGAATTTTCTCCAGTTCTCACTTGGTTAAATTGCAATACTTGCAAAATACCACATAACCTCACTAAGTTTCAGCAAAGATTTAAAATGTGTGAGATACTAATGAAAATGCCGCTTGCCAGGTTTTCATGTCATCAATGCTACAACAATTGTAGTGTAATATCATGAAGTATTTTTAATAGTAACTTAAACAAAACCACTTAAGACCTTTTTTGAAAGTTTGAAACCTACATAACCCACACTCTCAATCATTTACAAGGTCCCATCATTGTGCAACTGAGTATTCAAATATAATAATAATAATTAATAATAATAATAATAATAATAATAATAATAATAATAATAATAATAAATAAAAACTAAAGTTATGTGATGGTGCCATGTCCCTGGTTCTTTAAGCTTGCTTTAAGCATTAATACAATCTTGAGGTTCTTTAAGCTTGCTTTAAGCATTAATACAATCTTGAGGTCCTACACCAGTCGGGTTTAATGACTTGCTTTTCAAAGTCAGGTTACACAGCTGACATCAGTAAGGCCAGAATTTTACCCATTGCATTGAATAGATATTTGGAGGCAAAGCACAGTTCAAATTACTGAGGTCATCAGAATTTGGGTCCTCATTAAAGTTTGGAAAAATGAAAAGGATCTTAAGCAATTGCCTACATCATGCAGTTCCACAGCTAGCCTCTGAAAAGCATATTGCAAAATAAAGTCAGAGAATGTGATTAACAGAAAACAGAAAAGCTCTTAGTGCTTTTAGGAAAAGAGGAAAATAAAAGAAAGCTCTCTTTAGAAAGATTCAACACAGTATGTAGTTTTCTGAGGTTGGGGTTTTTTTTTTCAGTAGAAAAAGAAAGGATCCAAGCAAGGGTGACTGTTTTCACTGCTTTATTAATAACATTTCTTTACATTTTATTTACCCAGAATTATATTATTTTTATGTCCCAATGCCAAGAAATCTGGTTAGTAAAGTGCCAGATTCTTTTATTTGATTTTATTTGATTTCATTAGGGACCATCAGCCTAGCTGCTTAAGTGCCCGACTACTGTTTGCAGTTAAACATTCATTAGGGAATCCCCAGTGGGTTCATTCATTTCACTGAGGTCCAATTACAGTGCCACAAAAGCAGTTTTTGCAGCAATTAGCTGATTTTTCCTGTTTATGTTCTGTCTCTTTAGGAAGAGGACTATTTTGTGGAGGTCAGATTTTTAATTAGGCGCAATTTAGGGCCAATAAGAAAACTGATAATTTACTAAATGGCTGTGGTGGACTTAACTGCTCCGAGCAGAGGTAAATAACACAACAGGGACACCAGGAATAAGCTCTCCTGGTGTGCATAGCTCAGAGCCCTGTAGTGTAAGGAATAGATTACATGTTAAATGGCTGTCAGGGCCCTCATTGCGTTGCCTGTATCGCCAATCGACCTAACCTCAAGAGCCACCACGTTATTAGCAATAGGTACAGGGAAGCCAGTCTGGAACAGGACCTGCAGAGAGCTGTTGGCTTCAGGTAGCTGCAAAAAGATCTCAGAGTGAAAGGAAACAACAAAAAATCAGGTTCTACTTCCTGAAGGTTTGGCAGCACGTTTCTCGACTGCTGCATCCTGTGAAGCCAACGATATTAAAATGTGCACGAGAAGTCCTCACAGTCACTATGTTTTTACCATAACGGATTACCATGTGATAGCTTGTATTTCTGCGAAGGTCTATGCTTTCTGCCCTTAAACGAGGCATTATATTTTCTAAGCAATGTGTGCAAGTAGCCTTACACCTTGGGAAACTAAGAACTGTGATAGTTAATGAACAGTACACATTTAGAGGAAGTAAGATCTTAATCTTGTGATCTCTTCTGAAAGAGTCTAAGCAGACTTGCCACCTCAAAATCTTCTCATCTAAAGACCGTGATATTTGAATTTCAGACATCGTATCACAACAAAATTTCTGAAGAGACTCACAGCTGGCTGAAAGGTTGCTCTCTTACAGGAAATAGGTAAGGAAAGGCCAGAAGGTCACTGCATTTTTTCTTCAACCTTTGACCCAGCACTCAATTGCAAAGTCATAGCCAGACAAGTAAAAAAGCAATACAGGCAGGAAGCATAAGTTCCGAACATTTAAATTTCATTGCCAGTTACCATTTCTGGCAGCATTTATAGAAACACAGCAAAAAGCAGGGCAGAAATTCCTGTACCTTCTAGTGGGAAGAAAAATGTTCAATTAAGCTGTAAATGTGCACAGAAAATATATGGCAGCTTTGTGTCTGAGTGCATGCAGAAATGTAACAAAGAATAATTTTGGAAAACCTGGTATCCTGATTAAAACACACTCTACATCACAATTCTTGTCCTTCCCATGAAAACTCTTTACCCTAGCATGCAGTCCACAACCAGGGCTACAGTTTTTAATTTAAAAAAAAAAAAAAAAAAAGAAAAAAAAACCTTCTGGAGAAAACATAAGGTTTCAGAAACCTTTAAAACATGAAAATCTGTTATTAGACAATTATTCCCTTTCTAATTATTTAGATAGCCAAAAAAGCATCACCTTTCTGTCAATTCATCAGTTTTCCTTGCACATAGAAACAGGATTGAAAGATGCTGGCTAAAAAAAGAAATTGAACAGTCACATTTTGAGAACCTGAAACCAAATTTTCAGATCAGTGGTGAATCAAAGAACATCTCTTTAAGACAGGCTGAAAGGAATCTATGCTACGGGTGCGTAGATGGTGACTCTATGGTCTAAATTACCTAATACAGTGTAAGTTCTGTTCAAACTTGCATTCTACTTTCGGTGAGGCCTTTCTTTTCTAATAAGTTTTTAAATATTTTCCACATTTTAGAGAAAGGTTTGGGGGTTTTCAAGCAAATGAACAATTTTTTTTCAGTGTTATTGCAAGAATACAATACAACAGGCAACACACATTGCAACATTAACTCCTAATTACTTTGGAAACCAAATTTCATTTGGAGTCCAGCTTGACTTGCAAAGAACTCAGGGTGGTAATTAATAACAATCAGCCACTGAATAACTTTGTATAAATAATGTGCTGAACTATGTCCCAACAGGGCTAATACAAACACATGGACTTCAGCATGAACTCAGCCAAATGAAAAAAAAATAAAATCTTGCAAGTGACTGAATTTCCTACTTTTTCTGCTTAGCTGTTCCCTCGCTGTATTACCCATCATATCTCAAAGTCCAGGTTTGTTGTCATTAACATAATCAGAAATGCAATTTTCTTAATACAAGCCATATAAACAATGAGCTGATGATAGGTATCATCCACAGCAGGTAGTTCTGGTGGAAAGACAGATACAATTAAGTGACAAGGAAGCATTACTATTACGGTGAGAATAACTTCCAAATACATGAGATAGAGACATTTTCACATCTCAGAGAGGCATTTCAGCTCGTGCTGTCAAATATTCTGTTGTTTCACCAGTTTACATCCCTCTGCATAAGAGGAATATTAGAGCAGCAGAAACTAGGGATAGAAATGAGCTGTTAGACCATAGGATCATAGGTCAGTTCAGGTCGGAGGGGACTGAATCCAACCTCCTGCTCAAAGCAGGGTCAGCCTCACTTACTTCATTCTCTTGTGACAGCACATAAATGAACGAATTCAGCTAAAATAACATATATGTATGTATACTAATTATGGTTATCAAAAAGCTATACAAGTTAATCCTGGCTTCTTAAGGAAATGAAGCTAATGGGATCACACTGTCTGTGTTTATTTTCAGGTGTTGGGCCATTTCATCCATATTTAGCAGAAGGCTTAAAGGTGTGAAGGCTTAAGGCAATCCAAACAGAGGAAAGTGGTATCATGAACAGCCCAGCTGTAAGAAAAGCTTCAAACAAAAATTATACCTTAGTAGAGCCACATAAACCAAATATCAAACATGAAGGCACTGAAAACCAGGCCTCCTATGTACTACTCACACTGTTTTCTTGCTTCCTTTTAAATGCCCCATCTCTTCCTCAGATGCAGATGGAAAACAGGACAGGCACAGAGAGGGCAAGCACTCAACATTTTCAATTTAACTAGAAGTCCAAAGCACCGGAAATCCCATGAGAAAGGGGATTTTCTGGTATTTGCAGCTTAGTTAGACAACTTGAGGTGGTCTCAGTGAGGCCATCTATTTAAGGACCTTCTTGGTCTTCCAGACTTTCCTTCCTTCTGCATATCAACTTACAAGTGAGTCCAGTGCTTAGTGGACACTCAGGAGGCCAAAGAAGGCTGCTTAACCAAAAGCTCCACTTCATCATCCAGCTCTTCTCCCAGAGAAAACAAAACACTCCCAAAGACTTCAACCGGAGAGGGACCAAGTCCTGGAAAGCAGTGTTGAAGTAATTACATGGCCTAGTGGTTAACCATTTTTTGCAGGTATTTCTTCTGTGTTGCTGTACTGCTTTTGAGGACTCCAACACAACAGCAGGGTCACAATCTGCCCTGCTGTGTTCACCTGTTCAGCTTTTTCCCTCAGACAGAATTTTAAAACCCATTAGGTGCCAATACTGCATACAGCCCCTATGAAAATTTCTTCAGAAAAGTGTTTAGGTAAGTTTAAAATTATATGTGGCAGATTGTTAGACCAGAATGCTGGTTGAGGTCATCTGATTTTAAAAACTAAATGAAAATAGGCAACTGCTTTATTATTTTAACTGTACATCTCAAAACTGACTGCTAAGCATCCACATACCACAAGAGATGTACAAGGTGTACTTCTTTATTAATAATGTGTCAGCAACCTTGTAGAGAAGCGTAAGAGGAGGGCAAATACAGAATCGTTGTTAGCACAGTAAGAGCCTTTGAAGGTTCTTCTGACTTCAAGCAATGGAGGCAAGAACAATATTAATTAATAATGAATAATATAATCACATAAAATAACCTGTTACGTTGAGTTACATTGCAGGTCTGGTATTACTTGATTCTATGTGTGTATGAAGTGCAGTGATGATGCTTTTGGACAAAACATTCTCATGTGTAAGAATTTACTGCTAGATGGGCATTCTTAGGCACCTAAGAAATTTATTGAAAAGTAACAGTTCCTAATTATAGGATACCTGCAGAGCCAGAACATTTATCAGTTTTACTTAAAGTATCTTTGCCACTGTGTTTTACATAGAGAAAGAAAGAAAAAAGAAAAGAATTCCCTTTCTCTTGCCTTCCTACTGTCATTGCATGAATGGCAGCTATTACATTCTTATTACCGATCTGCACATTAAAAAAAAAAGATGGTCAAATATCCATGTACGCTCAAGTAGCCAATTTGCAAATATGATTCATTTGTCTGATTTAATTTTCTAAAATTGCCAGCTGACCTTAGTCCTCATTCTGGGCTAACAATCAGTATTTTTTTTAATGAACCTGTTTTTAATAAAGGAAGAATTAAGGGGAAGGATCAGAGGGGAATTGAGAAAATTAACAGTTTAGCTGATCTGCTAAATTTTGAAACAAAGAAAAGAAGTACAGTCCAAGGTATAATAACCTTTAGATACATGCAAGCCAGAGCAGTATTTTGCACCTGAACCATAAAACCACATACTGAAAACTAACTTCAGTGCCAAGTTACATGCCATGGAACCATTCTGCATTTAATGAAATCGCATGGGGTGTAAGTCAGTCCAGAAATCTGACCTTGGTTTTAATTTGAAACTGACAAAAATTTAGCTGTAAAGAAGCACATCTGTTATTTAATACTGTGGTGTACTGTGCATTTATTTAATTATCATAATTATTATGATCATCACCTGGACTCTGTTTCCTCCCAGTCTTTTTTTGCTGAAATTGTTTCATCTGCTATTTCCAAATCTAAATGTGACAATGATTTCATATTCAACAACATGAGGCAATTCAACATTCTTTGTCTAGAAAGTCTCCTTAGAAAAGAAAGACAGGCCATAAAATTATCAAACAGCATCTAGATACCAGCAAGCCTCAAGAGGTTACACTGTGCTCCATATGAAATCCCAAGTGCAACAGAGTTGACAGAGGGAATCAAATATTCAGGTCGCTTCAGAATAAAACCTTTATCTGAACATTGCCTTTAACGTTCATTTTTCACTTTAAGGAAATGAGAAGAGGAGTGAGTTTCTCAACAGTCTGCTTGCTCCCAAGGTAAATTTTTGTCCACTGGAAGGACTGCGATTTTGCAAAATTTGTACTGTTATTTTAACACACAACAGAGCAGCAGTCACACAGACTGAATATGTGAAAGAGTACCTACTGTGACACGTGAAAGTAATCCACCACATCTTTCCTGTAAAACTTTTCTCAAATAATTCCAACAGCAATAGAAGAGGATGAAAAGACAAGCATACGTGTAATATGTCATATTGTGTAGGAATTGCTTGTTCACTGGTAGTCTAGCAGACACGCTCCCAAAGTCCTCCATGTTTCCACGTCATCTGCCGTAATAATATCTACTCTGTTGATTTGCTTTTAAAGCTAATGAAGACACACCAGGCTAGAACGCCATGCATTAAATACTTCTACAGTGCTTAGCTTGCATGCTCAGTGCACACCACCTTGAGCTTGGTACTGTTATAACAAAGACATGCAGCATCTCCAGAAAGGCACCTTTAACAATGAGCTCATCACAGAAGCACTTGCGTTGTACTCAGAAGAGTGCTTCTCCTTCCATCACTTGTAGCGATCTCTCTGTGTCAACACACCGTGAGTCCGGGACATTTGAGGTTCCAGAAGAGTGAAAAAATGGAAGGACAACAATCAATACAGCAGTGCTGTGCACTCTTCACCTCAAGCTGGCATGACTTGGATCCAGAAAAGGCCCTCCTCTCTAATGTACCCAACCATACCTGAGTTACTGGAAAGTATCAACCTTGAGCTCACACCTGTCACATACCACTTACACAACCTACTGATGAGACCAAATGCAGATGACTAACAGTTCTTTGGAGGACCTTTGTAAACACTGTCATCTTGGTGAGGCACTGGTGAATGTAACTTCTTGGCATGACAGATTCCATGAGTAAAGCTAGCTATGCCAATATGGGCAAAGTCTTCCTCGCCTTCTTCCTCAAAGCAACATGACTGGTAACACCCATGCCTCTGCCAGGCCCTTGTCTCTTTTGAATACCTCCCTTTCCTCTTTTAAACAACTCTCCTTCTTCATTGCCGGTCCAGTGCCTCTCTCTGTTGACAAAACTGTGGGCAACAGCTGAGTCACCAGCTGGGGAGGTAGACTCCTCTGAAGTCAGGTGGGAGCCCTACCTGCCAGCTCCTGGCTTCCAGCCAAAAGACCTAGACATTACAAACATCAATACAATATTACTAGCTAGAAAATGGACTACTCAGGAGCACTGCCCTGGAGGCTGTAACACAGTAGAGTGGACCCAGTTAGTGAGAACTACGGCACTTGATACCGGTTCTGCCACTGAACCTGACAGGAGAAACTGTGCTTCCTTGCTTTTGAGCAGAGAACTGTTTTTCCTGCTCTAGGAAGAGAGGGTAGGAGCAGCCATACAAACCCAGTGTGTTTATAACTAGATCATACCTTTATTTTGTTTCTTATAGTGAGAAGAATTATGTACCCATTATAGAACCATCTTTCCTCTCCTGTCTCTCTCCTCCATCTGGTGGCCCAGTCTGAATCCTCACACTGTTTCTGGGACAGTAGCCAATCTAAAAGCATCGGCCCTGAAAAGAGTACAGTAGCTTGCCTCACAGTACCCCCTTTTCACCCAATGTCACCTTTTTTAAATGTAACAAAATGGCAAGGAAGGGAGGAGGGTTTTTGTCACTGGTGTATCCAGTTCCTCAGTGGCAGTGCTTTTGCCACAAGGCAGCCACTCCACCATCCAGTAGAGTGAAATTCCTGTAGCAAACCCAGATCCCACTTGAAGTGAATGCTAGATTCAAAGCTCAGGTTTGCAACCTAGTCTCCACCAGAATGCAGTACGCACTAGTTTTATTGCAAAGTAGCCCCAAAGCCTGCTAACTGCTGTGACAGGGTGTTTACTCAGCAACAGCTCCTGTTTCCTCAGGAAGGCCCTTAGCTAACTCCTGCCCGGTTTGGGATGTCTGTTCCTAGGGACATTCTGAAAACATGTCCAGAGTGCCACGGAGGGATCGGTGACAGGCTGGTCTTTCACAGGGTTTTCTCTACCTGGCTGTAATTGAGGATGATTCATTCTGTCCTTAGATCTGGTCTTTCTCCTTTCCTCCCCCTCTACCTTGCAGAAGTAGAAACTGATACTCTTGGGAAGAGTTTGCCTCCTACAAAATGTGGCTTGTTACCGATTACTGCAAGCACATTGAGAGTTTAATTTCACAAGCCATTACACAAACTAACCCTGTAGACTTTGAACAGCCTTAGTGACAAGTCACTACTTCCTTCTGCATGCGTGACATTAAATAAGACCAGTGCCTGCTAGAACCACATGAAAGAAACACACTGACCACTGCATATTCTTCGGGGGCCGTACAGTAGCCCGTAGAAGTGGGCAGTGCCTCCCAGAGTGCAAGTCCATAGCAATTTCTACCAATTAAGATCAAACTAGAGTATGTATGCTGGCAACTGTGCAAAGCTTGGAATGTTTTGTTCTGCTGCCACAGTAAGAGTGCTTGGCAAAAGAAACAATTAAAAAGTAATGAGACAGCTTTGGGAAATAGGCAATATGAATTGCTGTCAGTTCCCCACGCACTTCCTCCTTTACCAAAGATTAGCGCTTCTTATTGCCTGCATGCAAACTGCAATCTGAAATTTAGTCATTTTGACAGGGAAAATAATGCTGAAAGAAACAAGAAGAGACAAGAATCTCATTATTTCGATACTGTGTATAGTATTGGAATACTTCTGTTCATGTTCCTCAGATTGTTTTATTTCATCTGAGTCACCTATGTGGCAAGTACTTCAAATGACCTTGACTAGCAATAAATATCCATGTAGAAAGTGACAACTCCTGGAAAGAGGAGACATAAAGCACAAACAGGAGTGGAAAAAAAATATTAACCCCACTGCATGAAACTATGTGCATCAAAAAAGCTTTCTGATGAGCAGACAGACATTGATCAGTAACCTTGACGCTGACTTGCATCAGTTGACAAGTAGTTCATCAAATTGTTTACATACACATAGAATCATAGAATCACAGACTGGTTGAAGTTGGAAGGGACCTCTGGAGGACTGGTCCAACCCGCCTGCCCAGGGAGAGCCACCTACAGCTGGTTCCCCAGGACCATGTCCATATGGCTTTTGAGTATCTCCAAGCATGAAGACTCTACAGCCTCTCTGGGCAACCTGTGCCAGTGCTCAGTCACCCTCACAGAAAAAAAGTAGATCATGGGATCAGTTGGAAAACATTCTTGGAACCAGGCAGGCTGAGGGCATGACTGTATTGTGAAATATATATGTGTATGTGTGTGCATGTGTGTGTGCGCGCGCGCATACATGTTTGTGTGCATGTGTGTGCACAGTCCTGTGTTTGTGGAGTTTCTGGCTGGAGCCCAGGGACACAGTCTGGGGAAATAGTGAGTGCTTGCAGGTACTTTCTTCTGAAATGTTTGTTTTTCTTTCTCACTGGTTTCAAACATGCTCAGCATATCAGTAAAACAAGAGGTAAACATAGAGCCGTCTCAGATTACATCTGTTCCCCAGGCCATCTCCAAAGCAAACATTGGTCTCCCAATGAAAAATACAACTATTACCCATTATTGGACACATCCAGTCACCGCCTGACCACCGAGTTGCACAGTTAATGAATCTGCTCATTTCTAATAAAAATAAACCAGACAAAGGAAGTGGTCAGCTAAAGCTGAACTTGAAGAGAAGAAGAAAAGGGATTTAATAAAAAATACTCAAGGTTGACATTTCCTTTTTATTTGAAACATGCCTTTCTTGGGAATGACATGATCACATAGATACTATTAGGAAAGCCACACACTGGCGCCGGATTTTAAGATCTTTACCCATATGACTTAATTTGGGAAGCAGTAAAAACCAGAAGGGAAATTCCTCTGGCCCTGTTATTTCACAGTTCAAGCTTCAAATTAAAGTATTTCAAAACAGACCTTAAAAGTATATCAGTCAAAATGAACCAAGCTACTTCTTATAGCACTAGCAGAAACAGTATTTTAAGATTGTATCTGTATTCCCCAGTCCCCTTCCTGTCTATTCAAGTTATTTAGGAATCAAGTCAGTTTATATAAAGCAGTGATCGAGAAAAGCTCCAGCAGAAATAATCTGAAACCACAGTTTTTTAAAGATAAATTTTTACAGGATACAGCTTAGATTTTTTCAGAGAAAAAGTCAGCTCACACACAGAAGATTCCCTCCAAAATGAAATATGTATTCTTAACACCGAATCAACATTTCCACTGAATATAATTTCAGGTATTTTAAACTTCAAATAATGTAATTAAGAGACACTTTAAATCTGCACAAACTTATTTCAAAGTGAAAGAGTGAATCAACATCTTTGCTTCTGAATTTCTTGCTAGAATTCCTTAAAACTGTCAGTGACATTGACTTTTCTTTTCTTGTGAATTTTGGTTATGCAAACTTATTTTTTAGCAAGAAAACTTCCAACAAGAAAAAACAATTTCCTGAGACTTCCCTGTCTTGCAATAGGCATTGAGAAACCACAGCAGCAGTATGCTTTCATTGCATTTTTCTGTAAAGAAAAACCCTACATACTTTCAGTTTAAATATTATTTTTGATTGACTTAAGGAAAACAGGATGGGACCAGTACAAAAGAAAAACAGAGACTGTAATTTACTATTCTTTCTGAAGTTTTTTGTGTTCCTCAGCAATGACCTTAATGTCCTGTGAATGAATTTACCAAATGCAGTCAAAACCATGAACTGAGTTTCCGTGTCGCAGAAACTAGCATGTTCCGTGCTGAGTGTCTGGCTTTGTATATGAAAACCCACTAAGAACTTTGAAAAGAAACCAGTACAGTGGTTTTTCTCCAAGGTCTGGAAGGAATTCAGGATTATAAAATTTCACACTTTAAGTCTTTAATAGAAAAAAAAATTATTCAGCTGAAGCAAAACCTCTTGGACATAAGGCAGTGGTTATTGGCTATGTTATCAGTTATCAGTGTGACAACCCTTTCTTCCTCAGCCAACCTAACTGCTCGCTTGGCAAGCAGACAATACCAAACCCACTACCAGAACGCTGGCATTCAAAAATTGTTTTCACTGCTTAAAGAGAGCTGCTCTCACAGCTCCAAAAATGTTCCATGTCAGCTAATTACAATACTGGTAATACAGAAAAAGGATGTGATTTGGAGGTGTCTGACCTTTACGAATGTCTTTTCGTGTGTCACCAATTGGTCCAGTCAGCCCTAAAAAATTAAATCAAGCCAGAGTTACCAGTATGGCCTTGAGTGTCCATTAATTTCTCAACGTGTGAATGAGCAAAGACTCCCCTTACAACTTCCCTATTGGCGCAACATGAAATCCTAGGGCCTTTTATTCTTTGTCATTACATCTGAGCAAGGTGTGACTAGCCTAAAGTCTTTTCCAGAGGAAATTAAGATATTCAGGTTTTATTCTCCATTTCTGTCTTCTGATATGCATATCCAGAGGTGCACAGATGATTTCCTGATTTATTCCCAAAACAGTCTGGGAATTTATGGATACTCCAGTCCTTGCTTCACTTCTGTCTCAGCTCTGGCTGCCAGAGGTAGAAATTAATCCAATTTAGAGAAACTGTGGGGGAAGGAAAGTACCCCTTTCTCTA
Source organism: Aptenodytes patagonicus (assembly GCF_965638725.1). Taxonomy (NCBI): domain Eukaryota; kingdom Metazoa; phylum Chordata; class Aves; order Sphenisciformes; family Spheniscidae; genus Aptenodytes; species Aptenodytes patagonicus. The sequence goes on along the minus strand of NC_134950.1, from coordinate 98,286,018 downwards.
TGGGTGTAATTCCAGTTATACATTGTAAGGAAAAGACAAGACACAAAAGCACTGTACTCACAGAGAAGAGTCCACGCAGCCAGACTAAAACACAGAACTAGTTTTGTCTCCAGCAGGCATGTGATTCCACTCTTGAAAGTAAGCCCCTCGCAGTCTACCAAGCAACATGCTGCATTTATTAGAGAAAAGTTACTTTAGAGAAATGTGTATTTTTTCAAAAAGGCACAAGGAGGAGAAGCAGGAGTAAGCCCTGTAAGTAACTAATGAATAATGAGTAAGACAGAAATAAGCCCTGTCAACAGTAAGATAGGACATGACAATCAGAAGCTGTATTTTTACTCCCGACTCTGGCATTCACGTCCTGCATGACATTCATGAAGTCACTTTGGGGCCAGGTTCATAAACATGTGCATGATGAACATTTGGGATTTCAGGCCACGATCAGAATCATCATTGTCCTGAGCAACAAAGGCAAATGTGACAAAGAAACATGGTTTAGGGCTCCTTACTTAGGCCAAGCCCCACCTTGGTGGAGCAGACCATCCTGTTGCAGGAATGGAGGCTGCTTTCCCTGGGCACGGAGGGATGGAGATGCCCAGGAACAGATGCACCCCAGGCAGTGTGCTGAGAGCTGCCCACATACTCTACAGAAGCTGCAGGACAAGCTGCGGAACTTCAGCATCAGAGAGTGACCGCCGTATCTCACAACAAGCTCTGGTTTTAGGGAGCTGCTGGGTTTTTATACTGGACCAGTGTGCCTAAATTGAAACAAAGATGGCCAGAGGTCTCTGTCCCTCCTTCTATCCTGCCCTTCCTGTCCCTTCAAAATCCCTGATGTGTTATATTGGGCCTCATTCTGTGGATCTTGGCATGTTTTCTAGGGGCTATGCAGGAAGGTTTTCATCTTCGTAAAAGACAAGCCACAAATGACAAAGTAAGGTAATGTTACTGCTTACCTATTCTCATTTCATGAAACAAGTTTCTTTCCTCCTACATCTGAGTCCTCCCACTAGGAGTACAAAAGTGGAAAGGAAAGAAAAACCTGCTGGTGTTTACAACAAAGAAACAGAATTATTTCGTTCTGCAGCAGATATTACTTGGCATAGAGTAATTTAGTACATGCGTCTCAGTACGTGTACACAAGCGCGCTACATACCCAGCTACTGGGTCATCAGATTCTCTGCCCCACAACAGGATCTGATCGTGGTACCAACAGTTTCTCAGACAGAAAGAGCAGGGCCAATGTCTGGGAAACTCATTTCATTTCTTCATCTCCCTTCAAAATACCATCTGTGTTATCCTATTTGTGTAAAGGTAACATATGTTCTTCCTCTTCTGCTCTTTGTAGACTTTCCATCAATTCCATTTTGTGTTCGCATAAGCACTAACTTTAAAAATATGAGCCAGACATAGACTGCCCTGGCTTCTTTGATTTCAGTGGAACCACCACAAGGAGGTTGAGTCCAAGATGGTGTTTATCTAGAGTCATCATCAGCAAATTACATTGTAGTTTCATATCATTCTAATCTAACTCCCTCTTTGTCTTGTTATCTACTTCAGCAAAGTAACATATACGACACATAAATGATTGGCAAAAATTAACTGTACATTTCTACTTTAACTGAACAATTTACATGGCATTACGGGGGGAAAAGATTAGTTTTTCAAGTTATAAACAAGCATTATTTTGCAATCTTTGGCCTGTAACTGAAAGATAATAGTTTTAATTTGCATTCAAATAAAGTAAATCTCTCAGTGTAAAAGACTTTTTATAGTTCCTATAAACCAGAAACAGATTAAAGTGTAGACAGTGTAAGGAGGACAGGAGGATAAATCAACCAGACAAACAAGATGATCGAAAAAAAGAAGGAAAAATAATCCTTTCTAAACGTTCACTTAGTAAGCTTCACAAATCCTATGCACTACATGAAAGTGTCTATGATCTCTCCAGGTTTCTGCCATTAAAGTATTGGCTTTAGCTCAGAAGGCAAAGACCCTTATTTAGGGATACCAAGCCTGCAAGCTCTGGAAACACTCTGACTTTCTCTTGTTAATTCCAAATCCTTTTATTGGGAGACACTGCCAGTCTACCAGGAAGGGCTAAGTACCGTCAGCTCCTTAGTCCAAGTTTTTTACCAATATGCCAGTGTTGTACCTTTAGTGTGGCATATGCAATATGAAACACATGATTTTCTGTTTTTGAAAGTACAATGTGCCCATGGTTTCCTCTGAAGTCAGTGAGGATTATCAGCGTCCTGAAGCTCTGAAGAGACCTGCTAGTTTTTCCCCCAGGGGGAACATTGAAACAAAGTATGTGTCGCTCTCAAAATTATTTTTGCTTTTTAGTTTGTTATAGCTTAATGTAATGCATGTGAAGAGCTCTGAGAACAGAGATCAAGAACAGGACACCTATCTACAGTTAAGTAAACAAAGCATACAAGATAAATAAGCACAGTCTCATAACATGCTATCTATGAGCCAGACCCCTGAGATTTGCCCAGTTTCTTTTTGCTGCCCAGTGCCACTACTACACCTGAAAGGTCAAGCCGTTTTTCCTTCACAGCCTGGGATTTAAGGCATTCGCATGGGAGATGTGCTTATACACCTCCTTTGGGAGGAGTGGGTTACAGAGTCTTTGCAACTGAATGAGTACATTAATCACAAGACTAATTTACAAAAGGTTGATTTTACCTGCTGGCTATGCTTTATGAGAGTTATCCCAGCTCAGACCTTTGAAAGAAACTCTCTTAGGCCCCTGCCCTCAGGAAAGGGTGCCAGTTGGTGGGTCCCGTAGAGGTGATACCGACAGCTCAGCTCTGTGAAGTGATGGGAGTTAAAACCAATCCTTCATTGAGAATTTTGTCCTGGTTAGCTGCAGTTCTCCCTCCTTTTGCTTTTCTTCTGCCCTTTGGAGGAACACCTCTATTCCCAGGAACTATACAGAGACAATAGGTAGTTAACCCGAGAATTTGGACTCCACTTGGAGCAGCCACTGCCCAAAAGTTTAACACTGGACCTAGCACTAATTGGGCTTAGCTTGGGTTAGGTGCAAATAATCGGTTGTCTTTCAGGTTTCAAAATAAGGGAAGTGAAAGTCTTAAAGTGACAACTAATTTGAGAATGCTACTTAGCATTAAATTATGTTACGGTGCCACGAGCCTTGAAACTAGGGACCAGCTCCATGAAACTCCATTCTATTTATCAGCATAAACGTATATACCTAATTAGGAAATAATTTACAATAATGCAGTTATTGATTAAGCTTCATGTCTGTCCGTTCAAAGGTATATGCTTTCTTGTCAGGACTGTAATTTCACTACACTGCAAGGAGAAGTGTGGAATTGATCTGCCCTGACAGAGCTAGGAACTTGGTAGGAACAGCGCTTGTACAGCTGAGGTCTTCTACCAACATAAATATGCTCCAGTACAACCATTTTTGAGTGAAATCATGTAAGGCTATGGCTCAGTGCATTTTGTCTGGCTTCCTATCTTAGCTGAACAGTCTTGTTTTTTTAATACATACACATGGTGAAAGAGAAGCCTAATCAAAAAGTTTTGAGAGATCCAAAACACTTTTTGCCCCAAAGGCATATACTCCTGTCTCTCATTGTAATCGAGGACTGAATTTGGCCTCAAACAGCGGTGTCATCACCTGTGACAACAAAGACTGAGGAAACGTTGTGCCTTCTGTACTGCATATTTCAGCACAAGGAACAAAAAAGTAGCAGTTGGGTTTTTGTAACAGAAGATCATGTTTTAAACTGCATTAGAAACCTTTCTGAAGCAATAATTAGAAAGCTTGACGTGTAGTTCTTAAAAACTGATTCCATAAGAAACTGTGTGTCTTTTAATTAAAAAGCAGAGGCTTGGTGGTTTTGTGGTATTTTGATCAATTGCAAGCCAATAAGAGGCAGGAGCTTCATGAAGGCATAGAAGTCAAAAACAGTGTTCTGTCCTGTCAGTACCTGACTGATACTTGCTTTAGAAAAAAGTATTTAAGAACAGCTCTAGCAATATTTAGCATTGTATCATTTGGACTTATACTGTTATGAAAATGCTGTATTTTTGTTCTAGTGATATGTCTCTCTCTCTCTCTCTCTGCATAAATATATATTTAAGGTTGCTTTTAGAACCTGCTGCTTTTAAGTAACAAGAATAATTGCCAAACTCTTCCCATTTATGGAAGAGTCTGTATTTGAGGACTGTATACTCGACTAACAAGATAAACTTCTTTTGTCTCCATGGCTTTACAAGTAACAGCTTCACTGACTTTAAGTAGACAATGGCAATTTTGCAAACAGAAAGAAATGTCAACCAAAGTGACTGAACTTCCACAGTACCTAGTCTTCCTTTGTATGATTACTACTAAGGGCAATGCTGTTACTCACATCCTTAAAATTAACTTCTTTGATGATCAAGACTACAAAGCACATCTCGTTTCCCTGTAAGAAACTGTCCCTAAATTTCACACAGAAAATAAGTCCTTTTCTTTGTACAACTACAATGTAAGAAATTATGCAAAAAATAAGGGCAAGATTAGTACTTGGAAGCAAAGAACAGTTGGTGGGGGCAGGAGGAGAAAAAGAGAAGCAGACTTGGAAAAGGGAGCAAGTATCTCTGGGTGACCCAGAGGACCATTCCTCTACTTAAGGTGGTATAAAAACACTCTAAACATCCCACACAGTCATGTTCACATGCATACAAAAGCAAATGAACAAAACAAAATGGAAACAAAATAAATAAGTGTTCAGCCTCTTATTTAGCTATGACTGAAGTTTTTCTGACATTCTGAACAAGATCAACATTGGATTTCTCTCTCAATAAATAAGGTGCTTCTCTACAGCATAGGGCACAATAGGTGGCAGGATGCAGCTCACTGCAATTGCAAGCATAAATGCATCTTGTTTGGAGAAAAAAAATGCCTTTCTTTAAGTGGAAAATCTAATCCTGTAAATGTGGCTTTAAGGCTGGTGCTTGTTACACTTTATTAAAAATGTAAGAATGAAATACAATCTAAAAACCCAATTTACTTTTAAAAATGTTAGAGCAATGCAAAATTGACTATTACTTATGTTTCTAGATACAGGGCAATAAAGTTTTAAGGCCCCATCTGTCATTGCACCTGAGTGGCCTTTGCAGTATGTATGCACAATGGCAGAGGGCTAAATTCAGCACTAACGTGAGTGGGTGCAACTGCAGTGAAACTGTTCATCCAATGCCAGTGGTGAACTCAGCCCACAGTGTTCAAAAGGAAAGATTTTAAAACACACAATAGAATCTGCTGATACGAGTCCCTTGAAAATTATTTAATGACTAGAAACCTTTGAGGGAACAGAACAGATGAAGTTCCTCAGTGGCCTTTTACTCCACTAATGAACATCTGGAGTTCTTGCTGCTCTCTTACTTTTATACCATCTAATCCGTATTGCATTAGACCTTTATGTGTTCATGATAAACTGGCAGCAAAGGCTGCCTTAAATAGAAAGAGAGGATGAAGACAATTTTTCCATTAACAATACATTTCCCTTTGGAGTCTGAGGTACATTATTGGTTTGTTCCAAGAGCAGAACGTAAACTGCCTCCTATTTGTGAAACATTATTATTATAGCTTCTACCTGGAGATGCTTCTTGAAACAAAAACCTCAAGACTATTCCTGTACACAAATCAAACTAAGATACGGTGTGCAAGCACAGGACCACCATAAGCTACATTGAAAAAATTCATTCACATAAATTACTCGGTTTGAGGTGTGCGGTTCCCACTGATTTGTCAATCAGCTGCTCCTAAGAGCCGTGCTGTTTCAGTTGAGTCCTTATGCAGGGGGTGAGGTATGAGAGAACAGCCACCTGGCTCTGTACACTACTCCCTGCTGGGAGAAGGTAGTGACCACAAGGCATATGCTAAGCCGCTTTCAGTGGCTGAACCACACAGGTTTTTGGCTGTTACAGTCTCACGGCAGTTGAACAGAGATGACTGCTTGTTCGGCCAGAGCTCCAACTTTAAATATTTCCATCCAGTTTATTTATTAATGCCATCTTGCAAACACGGCCTGATCGCTAGGCCATTCCTCCAAAATACCACAGCAACACCTACAAAAATTATTCCAAAAACATGCTCCACTTCCCTGCTGCCAGCCCCCAAAGTCCGTCAGGGAGAAGGCAGCAGCTGCTGCCCTTCCCTCATACACCCTCAGAATCCTTTTCCTCTGTTTCTTCATCAGCAACTCACACACAGCAATCCGGCGACACTCGCCTCTCTCTGAATCGCTGTTTACGCTCTTCCTTTCCAGCAACCATCCTATAAATAAAAATCCATTCAAATGCTCATTAATAAGAAAATAAAGGGCTTGTAAACCTGGTGACGCCGCACTGAAGATTTTGTTTGCAAGGACGTTACTGAAAACTTTTATGTGCTACATTCAGCCAAGCCTGTTAAAATTCTCTGCTCGTTATTTTCTGTTTTTAGTTCATTGGTATTGCTTCCAAAACTGTACTCTTAAATGACTTCCAATCTCATTCGATCATTTAAGATTTTCACTTTTCCCTTCAGCCTTCCCTTCATGAGTTTCTCCACAGATTTTAAAACCTGTTCCTTTTGAAGCTCATCACCACCATGATACCTGTTTGTAGCAGTCAGATCCTTCATACTCCTCTGACATCCCAGGTCCAGCTGTCAGAGTGGTCTAAGTGCCACTACAGTCACAGACCTGCGCTCCTTCACCCCTGCCAAGAGCCCCCAGGCTTTGATATTTCATTATAGATTTCTCCACAGTTTTCAGTAATCAGACTTTTTGAGTTTCAGTAAGAGCCTAAGGAAAGCCTCCTTCCTAACTTTCCAAAATTATTTTTCTTTCCTCTTTTTTTTTTCTTCTCATTTTTTATTATTTGGCAGGCTACAATTGTTGTGAGTCCTCTACTCTGAAGCACAGAGGCAGAAAAACTTGCTCTGCATGGGGTAATGCTGTGCTGGGCTTCAGCTCAGAGCCTTAGCTCTGATGGTAAGGAAGAGAGCACATTAGTAGTGTATCTCTCTGCTCCTGCTTTTCTTTTTGGCAAGAACTGCTACTCTGAGCCAGCAGGTGTTTAATGCTATTAAATTTATGGGTAGTGAAAGCTGTTGAATTTTAAAACATCTGGGTAACATAAATTATCAGAACTTTTTTCCAGTATAAGGCTGAAAAATGGTTTTGAAATCTGCAGAAAAGCATTAGCAGCATTGACAAAAATGTGTTTATTTTTGAACATTTGACCATATGACTCTGGGATCCCACAACTATCCTCATGTTCGTAGCTACAGTACCGATAGCGTGTGAGCTAGGAAACACCAGGAAGGCAGGCAGCAGCCAAATCTCACCAACATTCAATTATTGGTGGGTTCCAGATGGATCACCTAGTATGCCAGAAAGCGTCAAAAGCCATAGCTGTTTCTCACATTGTGTGCAGTCTCCTGGATCTCATTCTGCAAGGTTTGATCCACACTCTTCTTCGTCACATAGGTCTGGCTGCTCCTAGCCATAGTATCTCATGGAAAGCATAACAGGGGGAGGGGGCAGGGAAGGGGGAAGAAAATCTCAAGTTGGAAAAGTTAATTGGCTCCTATGAAGTGAAAGAGCTAGTGAACAGAGTGAGTGGGTAACACGAAGCATGCAAAATGCTTAGAAGTGTTTCATTTGCTTTGCAGCCAACAGTTTTTACTTGAGTAGATGTAGCGTGAGTTTCTGAGACACTGAGGACCTGTGGCCCAACAGGAGTGAGGAGGAAAAGCAGCCACGGGAAGATGACCTGCAGATGTTTTGCATCTTGGAGAGTCCAACCCTAATCTCCTAACACAGGAGATAATAGAAGGAAGGGGGGAAGCATAACTGTCCTATAGCACAACGTTATATGCATTAGGTAAACATTTCGATTAAAAGTACATACCACATGCACAACTAAACACGTTCTCTGGTATGACTGAGGATGGAACAGTGACCTATTTTCAAACACTCCTGATTCAGGGAAAGGTCAGATGCAAATAAAAATGTGATGTCTGGCCTCTAGCTTTATGGTAAGCTTTATTTGTTTAGGAAAAAGTCGATGTTTTGGATAATATTACCAACTCTGGACAAGGAGTGGGCTGAAAGACAGGCTAGGCACATTACCTCCTGACCACCCTCAGTCACATTACAGCTCTGATTTCTTTTCCCCGTGAAAGAGCAAAAAAATAACAGATAAGCCTGGGACTTTCCAGGTCACCTTGGTTTAAATGCCACTTAATGGACCTGAGTATTTCACTTCTGTGGCTTTGCAAATCTCAGCCAAATACTTTCCCCACATGACCATGCTTTCCTCAATGAAGCAGCCCATTCTGCCTACCCTGCTGCAGCTGTGGAACATCTGAGTGGGAAGACCCTTTGCCCCCAGGACTCCCCAGAGCACAGTGTGGTTACTCGAGTGGTGCACAGGGAGTATGATTTGGCTCTCTACATTTCCTGTTGTGAAATTTTAACTTACTCTGATTATTGTTTGTTTTTATATGACTGCCAAGTTATTGGAAGTTCTCTTCCTCATGCCGTCACCTTCCCTGGAAATAGCGTATACACACACACAGACACACATATATATACATATACATTATTAGACTTTTTATTTCAAACCATTAGAAACACATGCTTTATAATAAAAAAATCTCCACTTTTCTCAAGTCCTGTGGAAATTCTAAAGGCTTAGCTTCATACAATATCAAAATCCCCAATTACGTAAATTTTTACTTTTCCAATTTAAAATGACTTTTAACTGAAAGCAAAACAAACACAGGCAGTTACCGTTGGCACATATCCTTAACTTTTTTCAGCAGTTTTTTTACCAGCCATTCCCCTAAGCTACATTTCAAAACCACAGCTTATTTTTCCTCCTGTACAAGAGAAAAGATTCTATGTCATTTTCACAACTACAGAAGGAGATCTATCATCATTTTTTCTAACCAACTCCTTCCCTTCATTCATCCCTGAATCTATCTCTATTGTTAAATATAGTGTAATATAGAATAAAACCTTGTACAATAGAGTGGTTACCTCATCTAAAAATCAGTTTTCTTTGTTAACTAGTGATTTTCCACTACTTTCAGTGTCTGAATAATATCTTAAGAGCTTAAGGCAAAACAAAGTACTTAAAGGCAGCATTCTACTTATTAAATACCAAACACTCCCAAATTACTCTGAGAACAAACTAGAAAAATATTAGGCTTCACACCATAAACTTACATTCTTTCACAATTCTTTCTCCTCCAAATTTCACAAATTATTTTGCAATACTAAAATTTGGTGAACGTTCACCATATAAAATGGTGCTTAGAGAGGAGTGGGCTGCTAGCAACACATTATTTAAGACAGCAGACTGTCAGTGTGTCTTACTCTTCAAGTGTCTAGGCTCTAGCTTCGCAGGGCTACCACTGTTTAGGGTACAAGACACTTCAAAAAAGTGAGAGAAATACCCGCTTCAGCCCTCCAAAGACAGCAGCAGAGTACCAGCAACCCAGAAGCGGGGCTGAAAAGACTAATTTGTTCTCAAGGACTGTTTTGGTACAGCAAGATTTAGCAGTTGGGCTCGAGGGTTAATCTTAAATCAGCTTTTTGATCAGAGGACGGTACAGCTGGGAAACTGAGGCACAGATGCACAGGACACTAGAATAAATGCAATTCGACCCTATCACAGAGACAATTAAAGAGTAGGGAATTTAGGAATCTAATAACCCATATTGGAATTTAGCCAAGATGCTGAAGCAGATGCACGAAGCTGTTGCAAGGATGCTTTGTGTATTCTTTATCATTTTAATATCTTATGTTATACCATATGCTCCCACATTTCAATCATTGCAATATAAGCCACAAAAGAGGTAAAAGAAAATGTTGACAAAACATTTATAGAGATTAAATTCCCTAAGGATCTTTTGGGTCTGGGATTTTACAGGCATTCCATTTTCAAAATGCTGCTAGACTTAAATAATCCTGGGGAAATATCCCTTTCTCCAGGGGTCAGTTGGAAACACAAGCCATAGACTGTGCCCAGCAATGGAGGAAAGTCCACAGACCAAAGAAAAATAGGAAAAAAAAACAAAACAAAATCACATGAGAAGGCCTGTGGCAAGAAAGAAATATTCAGAGCAGGGGACACCAGGCCAGGAAAGAGCATGGCCGGGAGAAGGAGCCAGGAGAGCTACCACACAGCTGTTTCCTATCCTGCCCCCTCTCGTAGTGCTTTGTCCTTTAGCTGACTCTGGCTCTGTCTGCTTTAGCAGGCTTCCTGCTCTTTGTAGATTTAAACAATTCTTTGTTATTTGTTTATACGCTTTTGGCTGTTTGCTTTGCAAAATGCCTTTTAGTATCCCCACATTTCTGTCTCATATTTACCTGCCATTAATTATAATCCTCTTCATAAGCTGAGTTCTTCCCTTCCTGTACAGAGACATGTTCAGCTTTTCCAGAATTTTGCCTTTACCTATACCTATTAATTTGCAATCCTGCTCTTTGAGTTGCTCTTTTTTTCCTAGGGGTAATCATTTATTACTCATTTTATGGGATGTTTAAGTAGCCCCCATGCTGAGCTGCAACACTTTAATTTCCTCACTTTTCACCTTAACATCTTTTTTACTAGCTTCCTCATTTTTAAGCCTTCAATTTAGTGCTCAATTTAGCATCACTATACTGGTTCTCAGTACAATTCATCCTCTGAGGACACTACTCGGAATTATATTATTACTTAAGTACATCTACATTAATGTCACTTTTGTGTGACTGCATCACAACGCAGAGATACATGAGCTACCTGTATGCTGGCCAGCTCAGGTCAATCTACTGCTGATGGGGCTACGGCAGCAAGCACCAAATGCAAAATTTGCTCTGAGTTTAAAGGGGTCACTGGGGGCTTTGTCCCAAAACCAGTGTGTCCAGATATGCAGTTTTACACACAACAGATTGGGAGGCTCCCAATACAGAAAAGTTGGCCGCCGGCAGTTTCCGGAAGGGTGGTGGTGGTGCTGACGTTTAGGAGTTTTGCTGCTTTCCCCCCCCCCCCCTCAATTTCATGGCTGCATGTGTGTTCTGTTCAGTTCTTATTTGCACAGATATAAATCTACAAGAACTCTTAAGAAAGCAAAACCCAAGCCCATTTTTTAAACTACAAGGTAAGATAAAAGGAAAGGGGAGGATGAGAAAGGCTTTGCAATCACCTCCCTTAAGGAGAATACAGTCACCTCAAGAAACAGTGTAAAAAGAGAGGATCACGCCAAAATTCAGGGATACTGGTAGCTCTGACTGAGGGCTTACCACACACTGCATGTGAACAAAATGTGTCTTGACAGAAAATCCTGAGGAAATTTGGTGTCTTCCGCAGAAAATGCTGATTTCCTTAAAACCTGAATTTCTGATGGTTAATTTCAAATGCTTTTTAATCATATGTACCTCTGTGCTCTCTTTAGGGGCACGGCCTTCCTTTGTGGGATTTTATGACATTAATCTTTTTTCAAACGCCTAGGCCTTATCCTAATTTCAGGTTTAAAGCAATCACCTCTTTCAGTTTTATGCCTGCATCTCTTATCCTCTACATCTGAAAGCAAAAGTAAGTCACCTGAGCACTGAGAAATAAACAAAGAAAACGGGGTATCACGGCACTCCTCATGACACGGTTTGTTCCTCAGACCATAGTGTCACCCAGCAAAGCTGGTTACTTTATTTTTTTAAGCCAAGACCAGCTGAAAGTTCAGATATGCATTTATCACAACAATGGAAAACACAAATTGGCTTCTTTTCCTTTTCCTTTGTATGAAGTCATTACCAAACATATTGACTTGGAACCCCAGGGATTTGGAAGCAGCCAGATTTAGAACAGGAATAAAAATACTAAGATTTTTCAGCAATAAAAAAGTGAACTTGAAGCTACAAGGGGGGTGGGGGGGGGGTGGGTGGGAGGAGAGAGAGCCAAAAGCAGTCATAGAATTGAGACTGATGACTTTGCAGTTGGAAATAATACAGTTATGAAATTAACAGACTTGGAAAATGTTTTAGAATCACTGAGAACATTAAAAGTTGGTTCTTCTTCTAAGTATGACCAGGGAAAGACCAAAACTGCAAGGAATATAAATTCACATTTTCTTCAGTACGAAAAGGGCTAAAGTATAAGTGACGATGCAGGAGAAGGAAAACAGGCAAAATTACAACTTTGATCCAGCCTTTTCTTAACCCCAACACTGAACAACTCTGAGACATCTTATAAAGCTCACTGTATGGATAAAGTATATTTTCGCTCCTGTTGGCATCTGAGTTGCCATTAACTGTGGATTGGCCACTGTTGCCAAAAGCTATAGTGAACTGCCGCCTCTACCCCCGTCCTTCCTAGAGCAGCAAGCAGCCAGGGGTGGGATAACAAAACACAGCGGTGACTCTACAGACTGTACAAGAGGATTGAGACGCTAAGCCAGCTTCTTCTGCCACGGACAGAGAAGGCACGTGGGGTGAGGCAATGCGGAGCAGTGGGAAGGGCAGTCTCCCCCGCCTTCCTTACCACCAGCATCAGCTGCCCCAGCTCACTGCCAAGACAGAAGGTGAGCCTTGAGTCTGTCTCTGCCTGTCTGTCCCCGACTGCTCCGTGGTTGCTGGGCAGTTGTTGCCTTTCCAACTACACGTTGATGAGTTTTTCAACTTCTGTAAGTGGGAAAAGATTATATTCCAGTAATGTAGACTTCTACAGCGATATTCTTCCCTGTTCAAAATATTCAACAGGAAGCTAGACATGTTAAGCCATTCCCTACCCAATAATCTCCTTAAAAGGACACCCCGGACCCAGTTACTTTATGATGCTTCTGGTAACGCACAGCAATAGACAGCTATACAGTTATGTTCCAAACCCTATCCAAAATGTTCCATAATCAATTTTTTTTGCTCATAGGAGATTCAAAATTCAATTGACTGGAAGCCTAGGCAGGAGAAAGCTATGTTTAAACATCATCCCCTGCATGCCTGCAGAGTATAATACTTTTTAAAAGCTCATTTGACATATAGAAAAACATTTCACTATCCATAAACACAGTAGCTGTGTGTATAAAAGAGTAGGTAAATTAAACTATCTGAATGAAAAAAGAGCCGAACAATGGGAGCAAAAATCAGCTGAATTGAAATGAGCAAAAGTTGAAGCTCTTTGCATCAAATATAAAGACTGAGGCAGGAAAAAAAATCCCTCTGAAATATTCATGTTCTGGAAACATGCTTTAAGTATATATAAAAATCCCAGTTTTTCACTTTTATCAGGTCATGACTTAATCCCTGGATAGGCACATTCTGACCCAATAGTTCTCATTGTGGGATCAGGGCTTAAATGACCTATTTGGATCTTAGATAGAGCAGCTGCTCTGGGGAGACCCAGGCTCTCTGCAGCATCTGTCTTCCTTAATGGAAAGCAACTTCCTATTTGTTTACCTGCAGAAGGCTGCAAGTGCCATTACAAGTGTGCTCAGGCCAATTTCAGTGTCATGTCCTGAGATATAAAATTTTCTTTGTTTTTATACATTGGCTTCAATCAGGAATATTCAACCTGCTTTAATTTTCCTGTATTCCTTGCACCAAACATTAACAGTAGGAAACCTGAAACATCCCTAGTGTTACTAGAGTTGTGAAAAAAGGAGATACCCAGCTTACTGAATTATTTCCAATTACTACTGTAGTTCTCTATGCATCGCTAGTATAAAGGGGGGAAAAAGTGAAACCTAATCATTAAAGGAAAACCTGTTTGGATTGTTTGAAGTGTGAAGGTCTTGTGTTTTGTAGTTAGAAATTACACTTCCTTATATGTTTCTTAATCTGATGCAGGTTTTTCTTTTTTTTTCCCTCTTGCTTTTAATTTGACATGCCAGTCAAAGTTAACATTAGGGAAAACAGCAAATATAAACCTTGTAATTTATATGCATTCATGTTGTACACCATAATAGCTCTCATCTTGGCAAAAGTTAGCAGATTGTTCTCTGCTCTCAGGAGGAAATAGCATTCATTTTAGGTTTTAATGGAGCTTTAGGGTTATAGTAACTCAAATTAAACTAAATCATCATGAATTATTTCTGAATCCCATGTTATGTGTTCTCTTTTTTCCCTTTGTTGGTTTATGACCATGTGAGTTTCAGACACTGGCAACTGGAAACTTGTGCGCTAAATAACACACCCCCACAGTTTGGAGGGAAACAGCAACACCTCGGACCGTGCCTGCAATGACAGGAACCCTGTCCAGGCACCAATGGCACATGCGAACTCATGTCTGTTATGGGCCAGGATGATGATGTTATGGGCTCGAGGAACTATTTCATCGCAGGAACAACAGCTACAAGTATAAATTCTCATGCAGAGGTACTTCCACCAGAAAACTGTATTGGCCTTATGTCTCATAAATAGAGGAGAAACTAGATGTAAACTTTGGGAGTATTGATTAATTACTGCTATTTGGCCAAACGTCATGCAAAATTCCAAAATTATTTTAGAATAGATTTTCTACAATTTAAAGAGCAAAACGTTCAGATCTATCAATAGAAAATTTCAGGCCATGTTTCTCCATTTATCTAAAACCTCCTGTTTCGATCTGGAGTGGGAATGAAGAGACAGTCAAGCCCACTGGTATGACAGTGCAAAAGTGCATACACCAATATAAGAAGTTAGTTTTAAAACTTACATTTCTGTGACATTAGCCATAGTCACCAAAACATAAATCTTATTTTAATATTTTTCTCATGAGGTTGGCATCCTTTCTAAGGTACCTTCCTCAAAGATTTATGTGTACTTGCCATTGTGCTCCTACATCTAAGAGGTATACAGATCTGTAGTACTTTTCGATGAGGTTAGTCAGACTTAGCTAGTCTAATGAGACAGTAGATTAACTCTATAACAGCTTTATGAAGAACCACAGAGCCTGATGATATGTCAGATGGTTTTGGGAACCACTTCTGATCCAGATAATTCATAATTTCTGTATCTTCTTGCTACATTTGGTCCAGGACAAAATATTACTGGACTTCAATCACTGAAATTCCTTTTTCTTCTGTGGCCCAATCACTTGGAAAGATTAAAATGTATTTTGGACTGTACTTGTTTAGAAATTATAAGAGGCTCAGAAGTTCTTCAGATTTTGACATTTTCATAAGTGTGCAACCGCGCTATGAAAAATCAGTGTCATTTCTTCCTTGTTAATTGCTAAATGTCTACTCTAAAGTAGATCATGTGTACTTACAGGTTCAGATTTTGCCACTTGTGGTTTGCAAGCATATTTTGTGAATGTATGTTCTTGGTTGGAAGCCATCTAGGATGAATAAGAAAGAGGATAAATAACTTCCAGGTTATCTACATTTGACATGTTATATTTGTTATATGTAATTAGCTATGGGAAAACAATCGAAGAACAAATTACATGTAACTAGCAAGTTACTAATAGCTGTGGCTATTCAGCTACTTGGCATTAACTATGTACGTGATGAACCATTTATAGATAAGGAAGAACTGTTGGCTTCTTACCAGAAACAAGCTTCTCTGCACTCTGCGAAGCTGCTCACACGGAACAGACTCTCGCCAAAACAGCAGCATAGCTTCAGATAAAGAAAATCCAGGCACTTTGGAAAGCCAGCGGGGAGGCATATGCGTCCATACCACATCCAGCATGGGAGCAACTGTAACTGCACAGACTAGAACCAGCTGAAAAAATGGTTCTACTGCCCATGATTCCTACTGGCTCTTTATTTCTACACAATATTTTCCAAGTCCACCCATTTTCTTTCCTCCAAAGTTTAATCCTTCCACAGAAGATTTAATTATCTAACCTGAGTATCTCAAATGATCCTCCCATAAGTCAAGATAGTAAAATGGAAGAGTTGGCCCCATTATGTTTATTTTACATACAGAGGGGAGAAAAGGAACCTGTATGATAGGAAAAATATAAAAAGGAAAAAAATTAAAACTAGCACTTGCAGTGATTTCAGCCCCAGTGGAAAACATACATTTATTGGGAAGAATTCTCAGCAGTAATGCTGGAAATCTAACATTTCTAGTTCAATTACAACATCGGATCCTAGATATTGGTAAGAGGCTTGTTTCTCAGAACTTTGATACTGAATCAATACTGTGCTAACTTGTGATGCATTAAAACAGTGCAGGAGGTGTCCAAATGTTATTAATAGTTTCATAGCCTTCCCATATATTCTTCCAGACATACTTAGTTATTGTCTAAATTACTGTTTTATTGAAATAAAAACAAGCATGTTATGGGCTTACATGAAGTTGCACTTTGAAAGACAGCCTAGTGAATGCTAGGGAGTCTGGCTGTGCACTCAAATGTTCTTAGAATCATAGAATCATAGAATCATTGAGGTTGGAAAAGACCTCTAAGATCATCGAGTCCAACCGTCAACCCAACACCACCATGCCCACTAAACCATGTCCCTAAGCGCCTCATCTACACGTCTTTTAAATACCTCCAGGGATGGGGACTCCACCACTTCCCTGGGCAGCCTGTTCCAATGTTTAACCACTCTTTCAGTAAAGAAATTTTTCCTTACATCCAATCTAAACCTCCCCTGCCGCAACTTGAGGCCATTTCCTCTCGTCCTATCACTTGTTACTTCGGAGAAAAGACCAACACCCACCTCGCTACAACCTCCTTTCAGGGAGTTGTAGAGGGCGATGAGGTCTCCCCTCAGCCTCCTTTTCTCCAGGCTAAACAGTCCCAGTTCCCTCAGCCGCTCCTCATAAGACTTGTTCTCCAGACCCCTCACCAGCCTCGTTGCCCTTCTCTGGACACGCTCCAGCACCTCAATGTCCTTCTTGTAGTGAGGGGCCCAAAACTGAACACAGTAGTCGAGGTGCGGCCTCACCAGGGCCGAGTACAGGGGCACGATCACTTCCCTCCTCCTGCTGGCCACACTATTTCTGATACAGGCCAGGATGCCATTGGCCTTCTTGGCCGCCTGGGCACACTGCCGGCTCATGTTCAGCCGGCTGTCAACCAGCACCCCCAGGTCCTTCTCTGCTGGGCAGCTTTCCAGCCACTCTTCCCCAAGCCTGTAGCGCTGCATGGGGTTGTTGTGGCCAAAGTGCAGGACCTGGCACTTGGCCTTGTTGAATCTCATACAGTTGGCCTGGGCCCATCCATCCAGCCTGTCCAGGTCCCTCTGCAGAGCCTTCCTACCCTCGAGCAGATCAACACTCCCACCCAGCTTGGTGTCATCTGCAAACTTACTGAGGGTGCACTCAATCCCCTCATCCAGATCATCAATAAAGAT
Organism: Aptenodytes patagonicus; assembly: GCF_965638725.1. NCBI lineage: Eukaryota > Metazoa > Chordata > Aves > Sphenisciformes > Spheniscidae > Aptenodytes > Aptenodytes patagonicus. The sequence goes on along the minus strand of NC_134950.1, from coordinate 98,268,737 downwards.
ATTAAACAAGACCGGCCCCAGTACTGAGCCCTGGGGAACACCGCTCGTGACCGGCCGCCAACTGGATGTAACTCCATTCACCACAACTCTCTGGGCCCGGCCATCCAGCCAGTTTTTTATCCAGCGCAGAGTCCACCTGTCTAAGCCGTGAGCCGCCAGCTTCTCTAGGAGAATGCTGTGGGAGACAGTGTCAAAGGCCTTGCTGAAGTCCAGGTAGACCACATCCACAGCCTTTCCCTCATCCACTAGGCGGGTCACCTGGTCATAGAAGGAGATCAGGTTGGTCAAGCAGGACCTGCCTCTCACGAATCCGTGCTGGCTGGGCCTGATCCCCTGGTTGTCCCGCTCATGCCTTGTGAGCGCCCTCAAGATGAACCGCTCCATAATCTTCCCTGGCACCGAGGTCAGGCTGACAGGCCTGTAGTTCCCCGGATCCTCCTTCCGGCCCTTCTTGTGGATGGGCGTCACATTGGCAAGCCTCCAGTCATCCGGGACCTCCCCCGTTAACCAGGACTGCTGATAAATGATGGAGAGCGGCTTGGCGAGCACCTCCGCCAGCTCCCTCAGCACTCTCGGGTGGATCCCATCCGGCCCCATAGACTTGTGAGTGTCCAGGTGGCATAGCAGGTCATTGACTGCTTCCTCTTGGATTACGGGGGGTTCATCCTGCTCGCCGTCCCCGTCTTCCAGCTCGGGGGGCCGAGTACCCTGAGGATAACTGGTCTGCCTGTTAAAGACTGAGGCAAAGAAGGCATTGAGTACCTCAGCCTTTTCCTCATCCTCGGTGACAATGTTCCCCCCCGCATCCAATAAAGGATGGAGATTCTCCTTGGCTCTCTTCTTGTCATTAATATATTTGTAAAAACTTTTTTTGTTGTCTTTAACGACAGCGGCCAGATTGCATTCTAGCTGGGCTTTTGCCTTTCTCATTTCCTCTCTGCACGACCTAACGAGATCCCAGTACTCTTCTTGAGTCGCCTGCCCCTTCTTCCACAAGCAGTAAACTCTCCTTTTTTTCCTGAGTCCCAGCAAGAGCTCCCCGTTCAGCCAGGCCAGTCGTCTTCCCCGCCCATTCTTTTTACGGCGTACAGGGACAGCCTGCTCCTGCGCCTTTAAGACTTCCTTCTTGAAGATCGTCCAGCCTTCCTGGACCCCTTTGCCCTTCAGGACTGTCTCCCACGGGACTCTCTCAACCAACGTCCTGAACAGGCCAAAGTCTGCCCTCCGGAAGTCCATGGTTGCGGTTTTGCTGCCCCCCCTCCTTACTTCACCAAGAATGGAGAATTCTACCATTTCATGGTCGCTAAGCCCAAGACGGCCTCCGACCACCACATCTCCCACCAGTCCTTCTCTGTTTGTAAGCAGCAGGTCGAGCGAGGCACCTCCCCGGTAGGCTCACTTACCAGCTGTGTCAGGAAGTTGTCTTCCACACACTCCAGGAACCTCCTAGACTGCTTCCTCTCTGCCGTGTTGTATTTCCAGCAGATGTCCCGGAAGTTGAAGTCCCCCATGAGAACAAGGGCTAGCGATTGAGAGACTTCTGCCAGCCGCTTATAGAACGCTTCATCCGCCCCTTCATCCTGGTTGGGTGGTCTATAACAGACTCCCAGCAGGATATCTGCCTCGTTGGCCTTCTTCCTTCACTAGGCACCATGACCACAGGAGTCCAAAGGCTTCACTTTACCTGTGGTCTGCTATTGAACAACAGGAATGATGGTGACCCAAAAACCACAGCCATATTTAGGGCCTGGTGTAGATTCAGTGACATTTAAGAACCGAGTACTTGTTCAAGTCTCCAGATATGACAGGCAACCATTTCAGTGATAGTATTCATCTTCTCTAACCTCACAGATCTGCAGTGGAGATGTCTACATCCCATCTATTGATGGAGGCTCCCTTTCTAGTCAACAGAGAAAACTAAGCACTTGCAGAGCACAATTCATCTGCTGTGTCTTAAATGAGGAAAAACAGTACGAAGAAGTGCCTGTTTTTCATCACAGACTTGCAAAGAAAGCCAAGTAGATGGAGACATGGGCACTGTTGACTCCTGCATTTGGCCAAACAACCCGCAGCCATGGTGTATAAACTGAATAATACATATGGTCTCTTCAGCCTTGTGTCCTGGAGTATTCCATTTCCCTTGATCCTTCTAGAAGCCCTATATGATGACTTTAATATTTTCTGGTTTTTTCATCAGTGTCTTAACTGCTACTTCATTGGACTGAATTTCCATGCTTCTCTCACATTTAGGCAGCTAATATATCCAATTCATTTTCCTCCTCATGTCTTCTAACTGATGATTCCCAAGTCATAGAAAGACATTCTTGTTATTAGTTTCTCGATGCTTAGGTGATTTAGAAAATCCCATCTCACATCTCTCCCTTTAAAACTTGACCTTTGTTTCCCTGTCTATTTATATAGTCATAGACTCTGTTAGGAGCCTGCAACACTATAAATTAGAGTTTACTGTGATGACAGAGAACTTTTTGGTTTATTTTTATAAAGTGGATTATTCTCAGCTGGGACCTAGATGTTGACCTCATTGATTTTTTTTTTCCCCCCAAATAGGCCACTAATGCAGCACTGGAATGTACCATATTTGACTGGACAAAATCAAAGCTGCTGAACTTGCCTATATCCACTTTTGTGTGTAGTTGCTATTAGGCTGAGACTATCCGATGCACGTGACAAAGTTCCTTTCGATGTTGGTGGAACAAAAGTAGGAAAGTATCAGAATGTTTGGGAACAATATGGTTAGAGGAAGGAATTTTATAATGAAAATACTGATCCAAGCAGAAATCATTGATTTTTAAGGAAGAAAGAGCTATGTAATCTTCATATGGTTGAAAGAAAACACAACCAATTAGCCATTTTGCTCCTCTCCAAAGAATTAATAGCTGACTACCATTTCCTTCTTTAGGGCTACTACTGATGAAATTGTGTATTTAAAATCTAACCTATTAGTGTTTGCAAAAACTACATTCCATTATGAAATAAATTAATCATTCATCTATGATGGTCATGAAAATCAGTGAGGTTTTTCTTCGACTTCTTTCTTCCTTTCTTAATCCTTGGATTTTACCTATATCCTGCGTGCAAGTAATGCACATTAGTCAATTAATAGGCTGTTAAATGACAACAGTTCCGGGCAATTTAATTACTGTTGGTAAAATAAGAAATGAATTATTGCATGTCAGTAACTAATTTCAGCTCCTTTCCTTGGAACAAATCAACTTTGAATGCAATGGCTTATTTAGAAAAAAAAAACTATTGCTTCCTTGCAAATACAAATTGCTGAGTCATTTATTGGAAAAAATGTAAATGCCTCTTCAAAACCTACTTCCCTTTTCTCGTAGTGCCAGGCAAAGTTTATTTAAAAAGTATGTTACTGTTTCTGCAACGAAATATATTAAAAGATAGGGTATGAACATAAATAAACGTATTGGGTTTGCGTGGCCAGGTTTTGGTAGCAAGGGGGCTAAAGGGGTGGCTTCTGTGAGAAGCTGCTAGAAGCTTCCCCCCGTGTCCGATAGAGCCAATGCCAGCCGGCTCCAAGACGGACCCACTGCTGGCCAAGGCCGAGCTCATCAGTGATGGCGGTAGCGCCTCTGTGATAACATATTTAAGAAGGGGAGGAGCGGGGGGGCGGAAACTGCGCAATTGCAGCGGGAGAGAGGAGTGAGAACATGTGAGAGAAACAACTCTGCAGGCACCAAGGTCAGTGAAGAAGGAGGGGGAGGAGGTGCTCCAGGTGCCAGAGCAGCCCATGGAGGTCCACGGTGGAGCAAATATCCACCTGCAGCCCATGGAGGACCCCACACCGGAGCAGGTGGACGCCCGAAGGAGCCTGTGACCCTGTGGGAAGCTTGTGCTGGAGCAGGCTGCTGGCAGGACCTGTGGCCCCGTGGAGAGAGGAGCCCACGCTGGAGCAGGTTTGCTGGCAGGAGTTGTGGCCCTGTGGGGGACCCACGCTGGAGCAGTCTGTTCCTGAAGGACTGCACCCCATGGAAGGGACCCACGCTGGAGCAGTTCATGAACTGCAGCCCATGGGAAGGACTCATGTTGGAGAAGTTCATGGAGGACTGTCTCCCGTGGCAGGGACCCCACGCTGGAGCCGGGGAAGACCGTGAGGAGTCCTCCCCCTGAGGAGGAAGGAGCGGCAGAAATAATGTGTGATGAACTGACCGCAACCCCCATTCCCCGTCCCCCTGTGCCGCTCGGGGGGAGGAGGTAGAAAAAATCAGGAGTGAAGTTGAGCCTGCGAAGAAGGTTTGGTTTTATTTCTCATTACCCTACTCTGATTTGATTGGTAATAAATTAAGCTAATTTCCCCAGTTTTTTCCCCTAGTTTTGCCCGTGACGGTAATTGGTGAGTGATCTCTCCCTGTCCTTACCTCGACCCACGAGCCTTTCATTACATTTTCTCTCCCCTGTCCAGAGGGAGTGATAGAGCAGCTTTGGTGGGCACCTGGCATCCAGCCAGGATCAACCTGCCACAATAAAGAAAAAGAACACGCAACCCAGAATGCTCTTCCCTCTACTTCAGCCATCCTGTATGTTTATATAATAAATGTATTAAAATGAATGAATTTTAACCATCAATTAAAATATGTAATTCTGTAGTAAAAAAGACTTATTTGCTGTAGCTGATGATATTACAAGATGGTTTGCGCAAGAGATAGCAATGGCATTTTCTTAATTGTGCATTAGTTTTCTTTTTTGAAGTATCAAGAAATCATTTAGTATGGATAATAACAGCTAGCAGAACAATTTATAATCCTAGATTTTATCAACTCCATATAATACAAGGACATGACCAGAACACGTTATTATGTGCTGGTCTCAAAAGACATCAGCATCACTTACAACCTGTTCTGGCAGCCCCTATTTAGGAAAATAACATATTAATTTCAGTATTTAATACCAAAAGGAAGTCACTCGGCAGCATCCCAGTGGCTCTACCTCGCTGGTGCATTTCCATGAGATTTCTGGAGTGAGTTGGCTCCACCACAACTGTATGACTAGAGGACACCTTTCTCAGAAAGTTTATTTCACTGCTCTGTGACACTTCTTACAGGGAAGTAAATAATTGTTAATGCAAAGAGCTCTGAGAAGATTTCATTTTTCTATCCTCGCATATGTGTGGACTATTGAACAAATTACTAACAGGCTCTTGAATGAGTGCTCAGAAGGAAGGGAAGAAAAATCACTGGAATGTTATTTTTTTTCGTCTACAGCCCATTTTATACCTTCTCACTGCTGGGAATTTGTGTTTGACTAAGGGCTCCTCACCAAAAATAAGGATAGCACAGATGGGTTTCATATCAGCATAGTCAATGCAAAGATTGCCACAAATAAAAATAAAAAATATAAATGTGGCACCACCAGGCACCTTTGCTTTTGCAAAATCTTCCAAAAAAATACACTTCATTAAACAGAAGATGCACCGGTTTCTTAAAGTTTGAGAAGAGTTACATGGTAATCAAACTGGAGCAGTTCTTAAAGAATCCAGTCAGGTAAGTGAGTAAAAAGAAACCATCTCTATATCAAAGTTTAAAAATTGAGCCAGTCCAAAGATCTCAAACAAAACAGTTTCACTTGAAAATCACCTGTGCAAGAGAGCTGCTTAACTCTATTATAAATTCAAAGCTGTGAAAAAAATAAAGCAAACAAAAAAAGCCCCTACTCCCATGTCGTCCAGGAAAAGTTAAACTTTCACATTTACAAAATTTTTTCATGATTTCCAGATATCGTAGACCTCTATTGTGTCCAGAATGCTTACTGCATTCATCACTATGGGCTAAAACCCAGTGTATATTAGGGCATCCAAACCACCATTTTTGTCTGGCCTCAATAGCTATAAAATATTAGAAAAGGAGTTAGCTAAGAACCCCCACTTTAATCCTCCCTATCAAGCACTAGTTCCTCACTGTATAATAATATATATGAATCCTTTAACTATTAAATTGAATTTGACTCCCAAATGGAGCAACCCAGATCTGAGAACTAACACAGATCACGATATGAATGACTGGTTGAGTAAGGGCATCAGACAGGGTTCCCAACTGGTCAAGGATGAGGTCCTTGCCTCTTCGCTGTGTCCTCTACTGGAAAGACAGTTCTTACAATGGAAACCTTTGCGAACATGCCATCTTGTGCCACTAGCCTCTGGACTGACAGAAGTCCCAGAGTGACTGGAAACTTCAGAAATAGCAGCTACACCAGGATGGAAGAGGATCTCTACACCTTACTCAGATGAAAACACTGGAGGCTGTTCTGAGAAGGTCAGACCTTTAATCCCCCTTTTCACTGCCCATCTCCCAGACTCTAGGCTCTTCTTTTCCCTATTACACGCCTCTCTTTGTATTTTATTACTGTAGCAACCACCTATTGTAGACTATCTATGAAGCACTGCCTTGTTCTGCAACTGATGGACTATGAAATGGAAGAACTGCTGCGTTGTATGGTAAATCATGTCATACTTAAACTCAGGAAGTGTTGTTTCTGCTTTTGTACTTATTTTACTGTACTCTTTGGTACCATACTGTCCTTTACTTTTTTATTGCCACTCTTTTACATGAAAATGAATACAAATTAAGTGCACAGAAAGAGTTAAATGCATGGTTACCAGTAATTACTGCTCATATATGACAGATATCAATAGTAGCTTTACTGCAGATAAAGTCTAAGCAAGATCTCTGAAAATACATACTAAAATTGTGAGGTGAGAGAATCTCCATATTCACCTTGCTGATCTAAAGACTCCCCAAAACAGTGATTTCCTACAATAACATCAACAATCGTCTACAGTATGATAGTGCCAACAGCTTAATAATTAGGAACATTTCTGTGTACGGAATGACTTCACTAGTAAAACAGTCCACATTTCCTTTCTGCAGTTTCTTGATAGTTCATTCCTTGACATAACAATCCACTGGTTGTGCTCTAGGTATAGATATAAGACAGACAAGAAGTACTTCCTCTGGACAAGAGTTGCTGTATTTCTGTTCTTGACTCTGTGGACATAAATAGTTCTTGTTTAGATGCACTGCACTGTGCATCTAAAATAAAATAAATTTTATATGTTAGGATTCATCAGTCTTAACGAGAAGTGCATAATTAACAAGTCAGCTCCAGAAACATCAACTCTGTTGTGCAAGCGCAGTGACTGTGTGATGCATGCAGTTAGCCCAGTGTTTTCTAAGACTTATTGCACGAGGTTGTTCTGCAGAGAGTTCATGAACATTAGCTATAACTAGCCTGCTACGGTCACATCCAAGATATTCACATAAACAGTAGCACAGGCAGAATCCTCCTGCCTGTTAGAGCAGACTACTTGAAAATCCATCAAACCTACAAAGTCCTGAAATTCTGCTGAGACCATCAGCTTCAACCAGACCAATTCAGCTTCTCCAGCCTAGGGCTCAGATTAGTCTCAGGTCCAGGCAACAGGAATCTGTGGTCTATTGCTTAAAGCCCATGCAATTCATCAACTATACAAATGCATTTGCAGGTAACAGGACCCTCCACCATCACAATACGGAAGTGTTAGAGTGTCATCATGGTCACTACCTAGCCAAAGGTACTGGTTTTGCTCTTTGCCAGTTATACAGATCACTGTTGGCTATCAATAGAAAAAGCAAAAAGAACATTTTAATGTTTACGGCAAAGAATAATGGAATTTGCAAACTTGCTCCAATACAGCAAACATTTATGTCATGTCTAATGCAATTACTCAGGACATAAACATTCCTCATTAACCCCCAACAACTCCAAGATTTGGAGCCCCATTTATGAGCATATGCTGTGCCAGAGATACCCTTGCTGCATTTATTTCCTCTCACAGCTGCACAGACAGACATCAGGAAGGAAATTATGATACCTTCCTGGTACACTCTGAACAGTTTCCCCCTTTAGCACTTCCATAAAGAAGCAAGAACTTCTTTAAGGAGATTTTGCTAATAAGCTGGATGATACCCTTCAGTCCAGAAAGAAGAGTTCAGCCACCTTGGAGTATAGTTACATTCCTGTTTCTTAGGAATACACCTCCAGTTGCACAGCATGTTGTCTTGGGTTGGTAAGTCTCCATATATTTACATGGCAAATGCTAACAGAAGGAATAATAAAGAAGGAGAGCAGGGGTAATAACAGGAAAACTATGGTCAGACATACAGTTTGTGCCACAATGCATTGTCTACTTACTAAAAACTACTTAGTAATAAATAAGAACATCCAAAGGCATCCATAAGGCTGAGCAGCAATCTAGAGAACAGAAGCAAGAAATGTTGCATGAACTATCCCAACAGGATATTTCAGAGAGCCTCTTCTCATAGGCACTGTCTACTACCTTTCCTTTTCTCTCACAAAATGCCTCATAATAGAAAGGACAGGGACAAATACCTCCTCAGGGCACAGACTACGCGTTATGTGCTATTTCGGGTGATAGGACACAGGATTTCACAGGGGCATCAGCAAGCACCATTACCATCCTAGAAGGGACTTTGCACCCAAAAGGGAGGCCATGGAATTTTAGGAAGTACCTGATTATCACTGTTCTTTGAAAATTCAGCTAAGCGCCCTCAAGCATATCTAGATGCCCCTGATGTCTGTCCCTTCATCCTTTCTCTAGTTAGCAATAGTCATAAGGAATTATTATATCAGAATGCTTTCAATATCAGACTATTAAAAAAAAGTCTATCAGGCATTTTATAATGCAAATATGTCCTTTCAGGCCTTGCAGAGTGAATGAATCCAGGAGTTCTTGTCCCTTCATCTTTTGACCTCTCGTCTTCCAAAGCCTCTGGCACATCTACCATTTTCCATACGTATTAGCTATTAAAGTAGCAGACTTCAGAACTGCTTTCCAAGGAAACTCACATTCAATCCCCCACTTGTAATAGAGATTTACAATTTAGTTATCTATTGTGAATAATTAGTCTCCTAGAAATTGCTTTGGTAACATTTAATGTGACACGGGTTCTCTGCTCTGCTCTCATTCTATATTTCAACATTTTATATTGTAGCTCCCTTTTGACAAACCCTATTAACCAAACCTTCCAGGCCTTACTGAAAATGTCAGGCTACAGAAAACAGATAAGAATTGTCATTCTGCAGTGCCAGCAGAGGCCTGCTGACTTGAATCTGGCAATACTTTACTAAAGCTATAACTCACAGGGCAAGAGAAGCAACAGCATCAATTGCTAGGGCAATGGAAAAGTGAATGTGGCAAGACATTTTACAGTTTGCTGTGTTCTGTAGTTAGCCGCTATCTTCCTTTTCTCTGAAAAACTGAAATCACAATCTTCAAACAAGACAGTGATGAATTGAGTAAGATTAAAGAAGTGTCTGGGCTGCAATGCAATGACCAGTGCAGGACCCAGCATTTCAAAACACATTTGATTGCAGAATCACTTGCTAAACCAGCAGTTTTAGGAAGCGTGTCTAACTTCCAGTGGCCTTATATTTGGAAGTGCTTTTAATTTTATCAATAACCAAGTTGAAGTAGGGAATGTGGGTGCATTTAGTGTATATCATCACATTTCAATATTTTAAGGACTCAACACCTAAGGGTTACAAGATTTTTTTGTGTAATTTGAAAATTTATGGTCCTCTTAGGAAAGAAAAAACGCATTTTCTACCTGCAGATGAAGAATCAGAATTTAGCATTTACGCCATTTGTGGCAGCTGCTTTACATCGTTCTGCTCACAAGACCAGGTCTTGGAAACAGAGCTCCTGGGACACATTATTGCCTATGAGGATGTCCCACACTGGGATCCTGAACAGCAGTGGCCTCTTGTTTTGACTTCCCAAGTTTAGGCATTTCAAAAAGGCAGACAGCTAGTGCATTAACTCATCACAGCTGTATTCAAAACATCTTGCAGGGAGAGCCTGTTCTGTCTAAGCACACACCATGGCAGAGGCAGGCAGATAGACCCCTCGTGGTGTATTCAAAACCATAGATGTTGGTTTAAGTCTCTTACTCTCACTCCCATTCATTTCGCTTCTCTAATACGCTTTGGTAAATCCTAGGTATCCAGCTGCATCCTCAGGCACCCAAAATAGGCTTTAGGAACAAATGCCAAATGATGCAGACCACCACCATCACCTGCTTTGCCTGTGCTGGAAAGCCAAGCTGGCTCCCACCTCTGAGAGAGGCGTCAGAACACAGAAGCTATTTCTGGGGGGAACCTGCAGTCACTAACAACTTTGCCTTCCTCTCAGCAGCATGAACAGCAAGTCTGGAGCAGCAGGTCTTTTGCTTCAACTTTGTGCCCCAGCTCTGACTCCTGCGGAAGGTGCTGCCCATCCTTGGGGTAGAAGGCAACTGTTGTTACCACTGTTGAAATGGCTCCTTGCACTTCAGCTCCCATCACCTCCTCATTTCTACCCAGAGAAGTCCTCTAAACAAGCTGCCATTGAACAGGACTCACAATTTCAGGCCATATAATTTTCAGGACTTTAAGAGCCTGGACTTAAGTCTTAGTCACCTTTACTTGCCCTGAGGAGCAATCACAGCATGTCTTGGGAAGCAGACCTAAAATAAGTAACAAGGCTTCTCCTCCTACAAATTGCTCCTTGCTAATGCTGGGTACATTAAGTCCATCTAATGAAGTCAGGAGCCTCACATTTAAATGTTACTATGAATGAGTCATCTCTTTTTAAAGGTGGTTCAAAAGCAAGAAAACATAGCAATCGCCATAAAAGTCATTGCTCGCACCACTACTGTCATATCGCCTTGTGACCTGATGAGCTAGGCCGGGTGACCAAAACCAAAAGTCTTTATCTTTCCTAAAAGGTAATGTCAGCAGCTGCACTCACCAATAAGGCCTGCCACCTATTGCTTGTGTAATGGTAAATGATTATAGGCAGACAAATCCGCTGCTTCGTTTTAATCAGTTACTTAATCAGCTTGCTTGGAATGAACTGGTTTGGCTCAACAGACTGAGTGACAAAACATGTCAAAGCAGAGGGTGTAATAAAAATGTAGTGATAAATCATGGAAAAGTGATAGCATCATTCTTTTTATTTACCCTTTTGTTTCTATCAGAGCAAGTTAACCTCAGCTCCTTTCATTCATCTTTTGTTGTTATTGCTGGGAAATTTAGTATTTAGCTCAAGATGTTTCGCATGATGAATTATTAAAAATCTTTAACTGTTGGACAACCTTCTAGAGGTGTAAGATTTTTTAAAAAAAAAATTATCCCTCGTTTTGCTGTGAGGGGAGACAGCTAATGAAAAATGGTCCAGAATTATTGTGAAACAATTGTCTGTAGTGTAATCAAGTCTGCTTCTGCCCTCCAACTACTCCAAGATATAATGATACATGTATCATTAAGCAGCTGCTATGGATGCCTGAGGAAACTGGTAGAAATTTGTACCTATTGTTTTTCTTTCTCCACTTCAATCTGCTCTGTTACACTCCTTCCATCCACTTCCCACTGCACTTTTTAAATGCTTGTAGACAGAGTTTTATATATACTTTTGGTTGGATTCTGCCACTGGCCACACTGGTGTAACCCTTCACCTAAAGGCACGTCTGCTGTCCCTGGGAAAGAAGGATTTTGACGTTCCTGGACTAAGTGGCTGCTTAATTATGGAATCTTTCAAGTAAGCTCTTCTAGGGTTGTGATTTTTAACACAGCAAACAGAGGGCAAGGGAGAGTGTGTGACTAATGGTTAATTAGAAGAGCTTTGAAATGAAACAATTGTTTGTTTAATGGTTGCTAAGTGCTGTGTAATACTAAAGGCTATAATTAGGTGTGTGGGATTCTCCTCCCCTGTCCCCAGCCCCACGCACATGGTCTTCAGTTAGCAAGTTATCCTATACAAGGTGCAAGGCATGCTCTTTGCAATAGGTTCTTAGGAGCCAAAAACACTCTTAGGGGTGATATGTTCCCCCCTGGTCTATTCAGTACAGAGCACATTTTGAGGACTTTAAATAATAACAATATTTAACAGCAAGCCAAAATTTTGCCAATGAAAAAGTCATTTTGGTCTATGTCCACTCTTATTTCTCTTCAAGCAAGAGGCCATAACACAAGACGTAGGAAGAAGCAAAATACTAGGAGTACTTAGTGAAAGAGGGAAGATGGAAAAGAAGCATTTTCCTAAGCTCTTTAACAAAATAATTCAAATCTGGTTTATAATTTCATTTTATTTTTATGAAAAGAATGATCTCAGTCTCCAGGGTGCCTGCCAACAGAAATTTATGCATATGTTGCATATGTTGTAGAATGATATCTTCCATTTTAGTCATCAACAGAGACACTAATGTGATCATGCCAGCACATAAGTATTCAAGAAGGTGGACACTGATGAGTGGGTGTCATGGAAATCACTACTGAGGGACCTCTTTAATTTGTAGAGGAGGTTTATTTGTACATGGCAGAAATCCACAACAGCCTGGTTTTCCTAAAAGAAAAACAAAAAAGCTAAGCAGCTCTCAACTAAATTTCTGTGTGCTGGCAAAGAGGGGGTAACATGGCAAAGCTGCAGGAAATTTTCCTGCTGAAACCTGAAATAATGCTAGATCAAATCCAAACCAGCCTACAAGAGTCAGAGAAGCTCTGTAATAATTTCAGCTGAGGAGATTTCTCCTAGACTTTGGCTCTGTTTAAGGGCAGATAGGACAGCATGTCTCCTATCCCATACCCAGTGGGAAGACACCCGATCAAGAGGTTCAGTGGCTGCAGGCTTTCCCAAGCAATCAGCTTTACTCTAAATCTGCTACCGTTAATTCAGTGATGGAAAGCTTTCAAAAAATTCCAGCTCAGAGGATCTGTTTTTGTTTGCGTAAAACAAAGAAAAATCTAGATCTTTCCACATCTAAAAAGACTAAGATTCAGTAAATAAGAATCAGCACAAGCATCCAGAAAATATGGGCAGGTCTGTGGCAGCAGAAAACCTTGCACTAGCCATGCCACAACAGAAGCCAGATCTATTCTTTATGAAATGCTTGATTTCAGCTTTGAAAATACCTTTTTGCCAACTGGATGTTGGCAAAAAATATTTTCCAAAACATAATTAATTAAAAAAAAGAGTAGCAATCTGTAAAACATCAATAATGTGCAAGTCTTATGGTGCTTTTGTATTATTTTCATGAATTAGTAAAAGAAAAGGAAAAAAATGCCTATTTTTAAAATTATTATTGATTTTTCTTGTCCATATCACTTCAACTTTGACCCATGAGATTTGTCTCTTCTGTAAGATCAATACAAAGCATTGGACCTTATAGGATATAATTTTTCACACCCTTTAGATGACATGCTATAGATTCATATTTTGGTCAGAACTTTCCCTTTGCAGCGAGGCAGTAATGATTTGGAAAGCACTCATAATAATAAAAGAAAAAAACATAATTAAGACTAGCAAATGAATGATAACTGCACTTCTTATTCGTTGGGAAAGGAGAGAAGACGTTGTTGTTCTCTGTTCTGTGTAAATTAGATAATTTACATCCTGCTGTAAGATTTCTGATAGATAAGAAGCTCCCCTAACCCAGAAAGCACATCTTTTCAACAAGGTCATCTACAAAGCAGCCGAGGAAATGATGTAGGATTAGACGGTCCCTTTTCCTCTAAGTACAAAAGAGGGGAAACAGAGGGACCGATAAGGTCTAACCCATCACAGGTATGATCTTCAAACAGCAAAGCTTCACACAACACACTACATGCTTACAGTCTATCCCTCACCCAGTCCCTGAACTTTGAAGCACTTCTTGATGCCAATTCCCTATCAAATTCTCAGAACAGAGAAGTTTACTGTCCCACCTTTATAATAAGCACAGCGAGAGTCACCTATTCATAGTTACAAGTCAGCCTCAGAGCCAAAAGTGGGAGAAACCAAAAGATCGCAGGTCCTTTCCTATTGCCCAGGCTGACCTTCTAGCATGGAGAAGCCTCTAAGCAGCACAACTCTTCTATTTGTGAATTCTGTGCTTATTTTGAGAATTCGTTGGTAAACAACACTGAAGTGATAACAGGAAGCTTTTAAACCTCTTGCCCTTCAAAAAGAAACCAAAGAGCTCTTCTCCCAGACAAATTCTTTTCTTCTTTTAAGAACGGTTGCACAAGAATTTCAGTCTGACTTATATAAGGAATCATGGGGGTTTTTTTACTTTCCAACTAATCAATAAAAGTTGTGGGAAGCATAACTTGGGACTGCATATTAATCTTGCATCCAGCTTTCCTTGCTAGTTTTCAACAGGACCTATTCATCTTGCTGAGTTTATAGGAGTGATTTGTTTCATCTGTGCACTCCGTGCACCACTAAATATAAAACCAACTTCTGTTTAACAAAGTGGATAGCAGCATGAGGCCCTTTCTGATAGTCTGGACCCCGGTAAGAGCATTGCAAATGGTGAGAAGCTGTCAGCCTGGAAAAGCAACTGGTTTATGGCACAAGCCACACTGGTGAGCAGATCAGTTTTGAAAAGAAACACTGTTGGTTTCTTCTCTGAGCAACTCCACAGATATCCTGTGGACCTGCTATGATTTAAGATATTTGTACGAAAGCATGGTAACACAAGAGCCTAAGAGCAGCCAGACTGGGTCAGACCACAGGTCTGTTTAGCCCAGCATCCTGTACCTGACAATGGCCAAAAGTAGATGCTGAGGAAGCATGTAATAGGAAAAGCTGTATATAAAGGTACTTTCCCCAAATGCTCTCCCAGATTTTATCAATCTGCAATTCAACAGGTTTCTGTGTCTGCCATAATCATCATGCTTTTCATCTATAAACTTGCCCAGTTCTTGAACCCATGCTAACATTAGCATTTGCAGCACCCTGCGACAGGCAGTTTCAGTGTATTGCTTTGTCTTTTGTGAAGAAATGCTGATTTTTGTTTTTTCTGAACCAGCCACTCTGGCTTCATCTGATACCTCCTAACTCTTCCACGAGTTAGGCAGATCCGTATTCACCCACATCTCTCCCGACTCCACTCTCCATCCTGGGCTGAAGCGCCCTGGCTTACCTCGGAGTTCCTCAGGCAGAAGCTGCTCCATACACTTGTCACCATCCCCTAACTCTTTTTAGATGCCAGGAGAGAAATGGCACATGACACCCAACACACCGGTTCTGCAAAAGCCTGGGGAGATAAGGAGCCTGTGCCCCACTGAGCTGAAGGAGGAGGAGAGTTTTGGTGCCTCCGTCCGGCTCTCTGAGGAGACAACCTGCAAGGGCAGTCCCATGGCTTTCCCTTGGTTCAGTTTGGTGGTGGTACAGGGCATCTGCAAGGAGAAGGAAAGACAGACCCACAGTTACAGCCCCAAAACGCTACCCATCCCTTGTTTGAAAGGTTTAAGAGCATTGCAATACCTGCATGTACGGTAACTCTTGCTGGTCAGCAGCACTGTGAAAGATTCGGATGATACTGTGCACATCTAGTTTCACCCGAGCCGCCCTCCTTCTCACTGGATATTTGGGTAGTGACTACCACAGAGCAGCTCTGAACTTAGCGAGGGCCTTAGTGCGCTACTGTACCACAGTGATAACACATGGCTTTCAACAGTAAAACCAGCCATGAGAGAAACTGCGAAGGCCTCAGAGGTTTCCACTTGGAAACTTCATTTCTGAGAAGGACTCAGCAGTTTCGTTGCTCAGTCAGGCACACAATTCAAACAGAACTGCAGAAAGTATCAGTGGCAAAGGTGTTGCAGGTGTCACTGGACTGGAGTGAGGTTTGGGAAGATGAGACTCAAAAGGTCCAGCTTGCTTTTTCCACTTGTTGCTCAGGAACTGCTGCAAGGAGGAGAAGATCGTGACATGGAATCAGCACTCCACAGGTGAAAGAGAAGATGCATTTTGTGCAGTGCAATATTTTTGGAGAATACAGAATACAAATCAAGCAGCTTTTAGTGATCCATGAGGCCAGTGGTTTGTACTAATGCTATGGAACATGCAATTAGACAGAATTAATGAAGAATGACATTGATCATATTAGGGTGTTTTCACAGCTTGACAAACAGAATTTCCATCTCTTTGTTATCAAATGTGTACCAGTATAACATCACTTAAAATGGTGACAGGAGAAGTAGGGAAGACATCCGGGTCATTTTTTCATAGAAATTTACCTATATAGTCTTGCTAAGCTCTGATGTTTTGAAACAAAAGTTAAATCAGTCTTAATACTGGGGGTAGAATTGCAGACTAGAGAAAGGGAACAGGAATATATTTACATTCAATGAGCCACAAAAAACACGCACATGGAAAAAGAAAACCTGAGAAACTAAAATCCTCTTTTTAATAAATTTCTAAGATAAATTATCTAAATTTGGGGGGAATCAGAGAACAGAAAATTTAATTTCTTACTTTTTCCTTCTGACTTCAAAGGAAGGACCTGATTTCTTATGCACAACATTAAAGGAGCATTTTGTCAAAGAATAGCTATATGTAACCCACAGAACAGAGAAATTTGAATGTCTTTTCTCCCATAAGTTTTAGCAATACATAATACTCTCCACAAGCTCTTCTAAACACTAAACAGAGCTACTATTGACCACCCAAAATTTTCTGGTTTCTACTGTTTTCTAATGGATACATTTCAGCAAAGAGGAAAGAATTTGTCTCCATGGTCTGCATAATTAGCAATCACATTCTCAGGGTGCTTCCAAGCCTCCTTGGGAAGTTAAAAAAAACAGTAATATTCACTTCATATATCATCAAGAATCACTGATGCATAGTAATATGTAACAAGACAGAAATCTGACTGCGGACCACAGTAATATTGACTATCAGCACTATACTGGTATAACAATTACAAAAGTAATTAGTATGTCATCTTCTTTTCTGACAGCCAACTCATCAAATAACAGAAGCAGAACATAACAAAGAGGAATGCAAATAGTTTTAAATAGCTTTTTCTAGCTATTGGTGATACACATCCACTGGTATTTTTCTTCAGGATCACTGATGAAAACCACAGAAGCATCAGAAAATTCAGGAGCCTAAATGAGAGACTTTATTTTCAGACCTGCCATATAGTCTGAGTCAGCTCCCACTAGTGAGGTCTGTTCCAGGTAGTAGGTGTTTGCACCTAAAAATCATGACAGTAGTGGCAAGGGCTTCTCAGAAAGGTGCCACTCAGGTCAGGATAAGGAACTACACCTCCTGAGGTAAAAAGCAGTCATTTTCTGTAGAAAAGATTGTGCAGGGTGCTGAGCATTTTGTGCAAATTCTCCCAATGCTTGCTGGTATCATGAAACACTGCGGTTGAAACACAGCCCTGGAGAAGCCAGTGGCAAAGCTCTCATTTACTTCAACAAAACACCACCCTCTATATTTGCAGACAAAACCCCAAGTTGCTTCTATCATTTCTATATACTGAGTGCTTGGGAAAGGATTGGCTTTGTTTTGGGGAGCAGCTGAAAGCTCTGCACCCCAGCAGCAGTGAGTGAGCTGTTCCCATCCAATGCCACAGCTCTGGTTCTCACCCCAGCCCAGGCAGATGCCCCCTAGACCGAAGGAGAGGAGTTTGACAGATTAAATAAGCGGTGATTTAATGTGGGCTACTCCTGCGCTGTGAGGGGACTCTCACAGCTCCTTCCTGGAGATGGCTGCTGAGCTACCACAGACGCTGGAGTAGCTGACTGTGCTTCGCTGCAACTACCACAGGACTTTTTGGAGGGACTTCCAGATGTGCAGTCCCCATGCAGTCTCAGTAACATAATTAGACCTGGGATTTATTTAGCGCTATTCAAAATGTTTTCAGCAGGGCTGATTATGTGCCGTTCCCTTAGGAGTCCTGTTATAATTTGGAGCTTCCTCAGAGCTGCAGGGATTTGATGGGGGGGACTTAAATAGCATTACATTTGTACTGCTGAGGTATTCCCTTTCGGGCCAGAGGTAGCTCAGCCTCCTACCATGCCCACAAGATTTTCTTCCTGTCAGCACATCTACAGTTGATAATTTGAAGCATTTTCCAGGGAGCTGGATGGAGTTATGTCTCCCAACAGTTGTTATTCAAACATGTTACGGATATTTGGGCATTTTGGCAAAGAGTGGTTTGATGTAATTAGGATCAGTTTCTGGTTATGGCCATGCCAGGCCAGAGGCAGAGGGCACTTCTCAGAGTGGGAAGAGGAAAAGCCAAAGGCAACGATTAAACCAGATTATTATACACTTTTGAGCTAACATGTGGAATCAATAGCAAAACATTAGCAGCTGTGCTCAGCTGTAGAAAAGCCTGCAGTCTTACTGTAACCAATAAAAATAAATTATGGACTGAAAGGGAGGATGGAAAAAATGGTGGGGAAACCAGAGCATCATTCAAAGAAAAAATGTAATATAAACATTGAAAATAATTTCTAACCTGAAACAGTGGATTTGTTTGGTTTGTCTTCTGTTTGTTTGTTTGGTTTTACATTACATATGCAAGTTGAAAGCATGCCTTAATTAGCGGGCTCCATGATAACCAGTGCAATAATAGTAACATCCCACAAGCTCTGAAGGTGAAAACAGAGAAAGCGATAATCAAGTTGGCAAATGTTAGATGTTGCACTGTGTATTCCTAAATAGAGTGAAATGAGACCTTATCCTGACTTTTAGCTTGGCAGAAGTACGAGGAAGGAAAATCTTAGACCTGAGAAGTTTGCTTGGTGTAAGGGCACTGTACTGTGAGCGGGCTGATAAATAGAAGGCATCTGGCCACCCAGAAAGAAGGTAAGGATCTAACTTGTTGGTTACAAGCAAGAAACAAGGATATGATATTTTTTGTTAAGGTACAGCACATGACTCAAAGTTAAGAACAAGTGCAAGATTTAGTTCCAAAATTCGATAATTGTAATAATACAATACTAAATGCTAATGTATGTGATTTGTGCAGACAATAAAGTTTGGTCAGGGTAGTGTATTAACCATTAAGGTTAAGAAATGCTTGGAAAACAAATCTATTAATACATACTATAAGATAAAAAAGGTGTGATTCTTCTGTGGTACGTACTACATTTCTACCTCCTATTTAGACGTTACCCCGTCAAAACAAAAAAGGAGTCACAGACTTGAGATCTGAAAAAAAATACTGTGATTTTAGTAAAAATGAGAAAGCTAATTCTGCATCTTAATTTTTACTTAAATAAACTTGTGACTTTCAGTGATAATTTCAGCGTGACTGGTCAGAAATGAAGCTAACAAAAGTAACAAGTGTTAATTGACCCATATTTAATTTTAATCTAATCTGATGGTCAAGAGTGACTAATTAACTTTACAGAACAAATGAAGACTTTGTTAAATATCTAATTTCTTCATCCCTTCAGTTTTGATGTTAGAGCCCATGAGAAATCATCTCAGACATTGCCAAGGCATCTCTAAACAAAATAGAGAAGACCAGAATGCATATTCATAGACTTCATAAGGAAAGAGAGGAAAAGGGGGAAAAGCAAGAGTAAACGATTTAACCGAACAAAAAAAATTAGGTGATGATTAGCTTTAACACTGGTCTGGATTCAACATACGGTCAGAAATTTTTATAGGAATAGTGTCCATACAGATAAGATGAGGTAGGAGAATAGTACCAGATCTTTCTTAGAAAAAGAATTAATACAGTGAGAGAAGACTTGCTGACCATCACAAAGAATCTGAGGCAAAACCAGAGATTATATCCTTAGCAAAGCAAGGTCTTAGGTGTTTTTCCCATACCACAAGTTTTTTGAGTCTTAAAAACTATTCCATCCTTTTTTTGAATAAAACTTTTCAAGTTTTTCAAGTCTGCCAAAAATTCATGCAAGACAAGTGAGAAACTACCTTCATTGTCCCAGAATAGCTACTAACCCGGAAGACAGGAGACCCAGATTCCGGGACCTTTCCTGCTTGATTCAGTAAACAGATACAAACCTCATCGCATCCTAGACTGCATTTAATAGACAGTTTATGCATTATTTTAGAATGAATGTATCTGTTAGTAGAATTTCTGCTTCAAATGAGACACTTTCAAACAAAACAATGTATTTATTACCCCAAAATTAGGGGTTTTGTTAACCCACATTTTTCTTTCGAAAGACATTTTTGTTAGAAAATTTCTTATCTGCTGTAGTCACCACAGTCCAACCCCAGGATCAAAACCACATTATCATTCCTTTCTCTAGTTGCCATGATTTGTTCCTTTTCTGATGTTTCATTAGAAACCTGTCAGGATAAGTCATGTCTTAGTGAATTAGGATATTCTGTAGTAACATTTTAAATGTATATATCTCCTTTTATCCAACAGAACATAAGTTAGCAAATGCCCCCATCAGAGAATCAGACCACATTCTATATCAGCAAAGTCATCTCCTGGGTACTTAACGCAAGCAGATGGACATACCAATGCGGGGGTGTGAGGCTGAAACCGTTTGTGTTACAAAATGCAACAGGAGTCATTTTACAGCTGTGCACAACGAAGACAGTTTCAGTTGCACAGGCCTGGGCTGTCAGCTCCACCAAGCAATCTGGAGGAAGCTGAGTTCATCACAAGCTGGGAGGGATAAAGTAACTTTGCCTACCTTTGAAACTGTGGCTTCAGGGACAGTAAATATTTCAACTGGGAAGATGAGACCACTATGCAATCTCCCCCAGCAGAGGCTGAGAGCTTCATTAACACAGTTTTCTCACTTTCTTTCAAAACCTGTATCTCCATAGATATAGAAAAAGCTTGTGGTCTGCATTTTACATCCCAGATTCCTCCCGTTCCCCCTTATTTGGCATATCCTGAGAATATCTTGCTCTCCTCAGCCTCTGTGGAAGCAAGAAGCCTAGTATATGCAAAACAGAAGTTCCCCTCGTTCTCCATTGTCAGCTATGCATATATGCATACTTTTGTGTCTCCACATTGCAGGGAGGATAGAGGAACTGACTCTTACAGGAAACCGTACAAACAAACTCGTTTAATTCTCACAGGAAGCATGTAAATAAGTACCAACATCTCCATTCTAGCATGACTCCTAAGTGATTTGTTCAAAGTCTTACAGTAAATGAATGTCTAGCTTAAGGAACAAACTCACGGATCCTTCCTGACCTGCTTCAGAACATAATTCACTCCACCTCACTGTCTCAGTTTTCTTCCCTGAAAAATGGACTTTATAACATGCTGCATGTTTTCAACTGTGGTTTTAAACTGCAGTTTACAGTGCCTGAAAGCATGAGTAGTCGCTCTGAGATAATATAATTAACTCACCTATGATACCTGAAAATCTGTTCTTCACCTGGCCAATCCCAAATAAATTTTTTATCAGTTTTTAATTAATCATCCATGGCTGTACCCCTCCATCTCTGTCCATCATTATATTGGTTGAACCGAAAAACCCAACTTCCTCCACCTGCAGAATTAGAATGATGTCCTTCATGTCTTTAACTGAATCCAAAATAATATGAAAATTCAGCATTGCACTGTAATATATTTGTTAACTTAGTAGGACCAAGCATTCCTTGTATGAATTTGACATCATCTTTAATTGTTCTTAATGCTTCATTTTATCTTCCTTACATTCCCTATTAATTCCTTAACTAATACATTCTTTCACCTTTTGCTAATTAATACCCAGTATCTCTCATTTAGGCTCACCCATCACTAAAATCTTGTCAATATTTTATCTGGTGGCTCTGACTGAAAACTCCCCAACTGCAGGAACAATGCAATTGATCATACAAGAGCTACTGAAATGCTGGAAAATAGAAACTGGCAATGTAATGAAAATCAGTTTACTTAACATGCTGTACTCAAGCAGTTTAGCCACTGCCATGTCAGCAGTTGAATAATCCCTACAACTAGAGCAAAAACTTCTGGAAAGAAGGAAGATGTATACAGGAAAAGTAAAAGCAACAGCCCGTCAGAAATAATGTGAGTTAGCACCCTGGGCACATGTGCTGGAAAATGAGAGAGGAAAGTCCTTCATCTTCTATTTGTTAAGCTATTGCTTGAAAAGTTTGAAAAGATGATCTAAAATAGAACATCTTACTTCACAAAGTCCTCAATTTCAGGAGGCAATGGAAGTAGAGGTTTAATTTAACCACAATCCTAAAATCCATAGAAATCCACAGAAAAGTTAATTACATACTTATTGAGAACACACTGATCTTCTTGATGAGGATACCAAGAACGCATCAGGATTATAGGATTTTGAACTCCTCCCTTTTTCAGCCTATCGGTCCCTCGGGCTTAGACAATGGAATGGCTTCAAATGACTTCATAAAACAAATGAGAAATCCCATGTATTTGTATGCCCAACTCAATTTACTTGGGATAATATGCAACTTGAAAAACTTCAAAGTCCAGAACAAAGATGTTATCAATGTCTTCCTAGTCCTGGTTGTTCTCAAAATAGTGAGAGAAACTTAGTGCTGTTATCTTTGCCATGTTATCTATGCTAGCAACTCCATTAAAGACTAGGCTAGCCTCTCAGAAACTTCTTTTACTCAATCAATGACCTCGTTTCCATGGCAGGCTAACACAAGGTGCCATTGATGATGACTTGATTTCCTTTCGCATCTGAAGTGGAAAAGGAGAAGACAGACTAAATGAAATCCCATCCATCTTAATGAAATACAATTATATTCTCCTTATTAATCATTTAAAAATCAATATGTCTCTTCTTGGCAAACCCCGCCAGAATTTGTCATTCTGTGCCAGGCCTCAATACATCTTGTCCTGTAGTGATTTTTATAAGTTCAGTCACCTGTTTCCCAGGGTAAATAACAGTGTTTCTTTGTGCTGTGATGAGAGAGCAAAGAACGGCACTGTCAGGGAGGCTAAAAAGACAGTCTACACATTTTAATCAGTAAAAACAAGTATTGCCTTCCTGTGTACATTTTTAAATGAGTAGTGTTCATTTAAAAAAAAAAAAAAGGTTTAGATAAAAAACAAAGACCGCAGGACAACTGATATGTACAGTTTCATATGGAGTGTTATTTATCTTGTCAGCAATAGTACCATTAGTTTCTACCTTAAAAAGTAATCTTACATATTGCATGGGATGGTACTGATTGTATAAACTTGCTTGCAAATCTCAAGGTCTGAAAGAAAAGTGTGAGTTGGAATTCTTCCTACACCAATTTCTGCTGACTTACAGACTTGTAGAAAGAACATTTCTCACTGTATCAAAAAAAAATCCATATTCTTTTTATCTACTTTAGATGCAATAAAAATTTAAAATCTTCAGCAATTGCAGCATGTATTATCTTGAACTAAAATGGAAGTATTAATTGAAAAAAAGTTTGTGAGAGGCTGTTCTAGTCCTCTAATGATATTAACAACACGGATAGGTATTCTCAGAAAGATATTTATATGGCACAGGACACTGGGATACTTATTAAAAATTATGTAAGGGGGTGTGAAATTTCATCGTTTTTTTTCCTCAAGAGAGCCCCAAAACTCATGGATAAGGTTTTAAGAACTATCACCAAGAAATCATCCCATTTTGAAAACAGATTTCTTACAGATGCTGCTTCAGCCAATCATTCACATATACAAGCATTGCTATTCCCATGAGCATGTCATTAATGTGTCTCTAGTGGGTGAAAGAGACAACTCACTGCACCACCAGGATGAAACCTTGGT